>NC_053404.1:20684104-20854104 GCF_016859285.1 Xiphias gladius | reverse complement strand
GCTTTTTTTTTTTTGGGACAGGTTTAACGATGTCCAAGCACCGTGCAAACGTTTTGTGGTTCCTCCGGCGCCGCGCTCCAGGCCTGTCCATGCATAGTTGACCTTCGGATGACCGGTCATTTTTCCATTTGCTGGCAAAATTCAAAGTACCCTCGCCGTCTCAGACTGGCGGTAAATGAGACGGCGTGTGTGCCAGTGGACACCATTTAAGTTTTATTGTATAATTATTTTTTTTATTTACTCGGATTTTTCTGCCGCTGCCTCACCCTCACGACCAATTAACTTTAATTTTTTGCAGCTGCGAGCACCTCCACCACGTCCCCCCGTGCACTGCGTTGTTGGACAACGGCACACACGCGGTTCGGCCTGCGTACTGCCATGCTTCTTTTTTTTTCTTCAGTGTGTCCGTTTCCAGCAACCCTAAACGCAGTCAAACATTTTTTTTTTTTGGACGTTTCGGGATGTGGTCCAGAAGTTGACGCCAGTGGAATTGTGGGACACTGACGGTCGCGGAAGATAAACCGGCTCTTTCCCCTTTGAATCCGGGCAACTGAACTCTGCATTTCTCAGACCCCGCGAGACGTGACAGGACTGGTCGACCCCTGTTTATTCGGTTTTGAATTTGCCTTCGCTGAAGGTCCCGGCCTTTGATCTGTGGACAGATCGCGAAGTCTGGGGATAAGTGGAATAAACTCTCTGCTCTGGTGTGACTTTACACGGGATTAAGTGGTTATGGAAAAAAAAAAAACAGTTGCAGAGCAAAGATCCATTCAGAACTTGCACTCACACGTGCCAGCTGGTTGCAGCGGGCTATACTGATCTGCCGCCCCCCCCCCACACACACACACACACACACACATATAAAAAAAAAACACATGCACGCACAGTTTTTGGGTAATCAGGTCCTGATGGGCAATCACAGACTGATCGAGAGTGTTAGGTGTGTGCACACAAACACTTGAGCGTGCCCCGCGGCGCTCAGGATGCAGGTGCGATGATGCCTGTTTGGCACGCAAAACACCCAAACACACACACACACACACACACACACACAGACCTGTCTGTCAGGAGAAGCATGTTCCTGCTCAGCTCTTGACTGCCATCTCAGATCACATGATCCGACAGGCATGTTGCGCTCTCTCACGCAATCGTCCGATGGGCTTGGTTTTCTGTCCTCGCAGGCTTTTGACTGGAAGAAGTGTTTGTGTGAGCGTAGGGGGAAAAACACCCAAGAAGGACCGAACCAGAACCAGAGGTTTCTCTCGTACACAGCGAGAGGTAACGTAAGGGAGTTTAAAAGAACAAAACAAAACCAAACACAAAACATTTTTTTTTTCCCCCAGGATGACGGATGGAGAAAGTCTGGCAGATCTGTCGCTCCGAACATGTTTTTATTACTCTCCAATATAGCAAGACGCCAGATCAGACGCATAAATAAAAAGCCCACATTCCTGAGTCCAGGAATTAAAGAAGCATTAAAGTGCAAATCCATCAGCGAGAAGCCATTAAGTTTTATGGCGTTCATAAAACTTCGAGATTAAAACAAGAAAATGAACCAAAGACACATGATTCATGTGATATCTCCACATGTTTACGACATATGATTCACTTAGCGGAGGCTGACGTTCAGGAGGAGGATTTGGCGCCATCTCCCGTGTCAGACTTTTATTCTGAAGTGACATGGCCACTGACCCATGGAGGCACCTGAAGAACGACTGGTAACACCTGTAACCTGTAACTATCAGTGTACTGAAATGGATCACTACACTTTTAATACCCATGGTAACTGATAACTTAGCAAACAGTAATAATTGAATAACTAATCACTTTGTTTTTTTTTAAAGAAATACTATATATCCATCATAGCCAATAATTTTAAATAGTAACATAATAAACTACATTTTATAACAAACAAGCATTTTTGATGGAATTGTTATATCTGTATTATTTGCAGTAATTAATAAGTAAAAATTGAATTATAAGATACAATAAAATAATGAATAGATGTTTAAAGGGATTATTATGTGTTTATATATCTAATGATAATCATAACTAATAACTGAGCTACAATTTATTAACTAATAAGTGTTTAAAATAAATAGAAAATGAAATAAAAAATACTATTTATTTGATATC
The DNA here is from genome assembly GCF_016859285.1 of Xiphias gladius. Classification (NCBI taxonomy): domain Eukaryota; kingdom Metazoa; phylum Chordata; class Actinopteri; order Istiophoriformes; family Xiphiidae; genus Xiphias; species Xiphias gladius. The sequence goes on along the minus strand of NC_053404.1, from coordinate 20,851,968 downwards.
CAGGGTAACTAATAATCATAATTTATAACTTAGTGAACTATAATTGAATAACTAATAACAACAAATACTATGTTTTGATACCAATGATAACTAATAATTATAAATATTAACATAATCCAAGCATTTTTAAAGGAATTACTATATTTTTTAATACTTATAATAACTTATGATTATGGCAAATAGATGAAAAAATACAACTCAACAAGCAAAGAAATAGATATTTTTCAAGGAAACACTATTTATTTTATGCCGGACATGACTGATAAATGAACTACAGGCTTTTAATAAGATAATAAACTATCATTTAGAAATTAGTAGCTTTTAACACCTGCAGTAAGTAAAAAGTATAACAAATGGCTTGATAAACCCTAAGCTAATAGCTAATAACTATATCGGTTATTAATTTTCACAAAATAACACACTGACAGACTGTTTATTAGGGATATTAACTTCAGTTTATTTCTGTAAAGAGAAATATGGGTGGATGGTGAGTTTTCACTCTACATGTATCGGTATAACCTTTTTTTTTTGTCATAAATAAATCACAAAATAGTAAATTTGCGAATATTGTTTTTGATTATAACAAAGAGGGATTTAGTTGCTGCGATTACGAGTCAGCGATGCAGCTGTGTCACAGGTCACCACACAACCACATCTGGGCTCACGTGGGAGGCCAGCTAGTGAACTGGATAAACTCCCTCGACTGCCAGGTCGTATATGACACGAAAACACCGCAAGAACGCGGTCACTTCTGCAGAAGTAAACACACCACGCAGGCCAGGAAAGGCACGCTCGTACTACAGCACAAAACCCTTTTAGTTCTATTCGTGACACTGGCATCTGTCGAGCGCGAGGACGAGTCACCGGACACGAGCGCACGTGAGGTTCGCGTTTTCCCCGCGGGAGGTGATTACACGTCACGGGTGAAATGTCTGAAAACCGCGTAATGTCCGCATGTGGTTCCTCGTGTGTGGACTTCTCCGCGCACTGGAACTCCCTACACGTGAAACGGTGCGTCGCCTGCTCGTGTGATACAATCGAAAGCTCCAGAACAGCTACTAAAGGGACCATGTGGCGAGATTGTTTTCTCAACGGTCATTTTCACCATTGATTAGTCCTCTCCTTCAGATCTCTTCTATAAAATGTTGGGAAATACTGTAGATGATGGCTGTTTTGTTGTCAAAAAATTAAAGATAATCAGTTTACAGTGACCTAAAACTGAGAAAATGACTAACATAAGCAGTTTATAAACTTTTATAACATATTATAATGTATTTATAAGCAGATATAAGGGTTTATTGATGCATGTGTCAAAGACTTTAACTACTGTGAGCACACACAAGGGGGGGCTGTCGTATATAGAGGTAATTAACACTGTAAAAAAAAACAGTTAAAACAACATCAAATCTATCTTCATAGGAGAAGTTCTAATTGCTGACAAATACTGTAAATGAACAGACATTCAAAATCTCATCATAGCTTCTTACAACCCCATCATAGTGTGTTATGATCTATTAAATGTCTGCATACTGCTCGTGAAAGGCTAAATAGTAGGTGGAAATGAAGGGTTACCAGAAAAACATAACACGATGTTTGGATAATAACTCACTTCATTTCTCACAATTATTCTTATCAGTATCAAACATAGTTAAAGTGATATGTATAATGAATACATGAGATTTGATGCCGCTGCGAATAAACCGTCTCGTCTTTTGTTCTGGTCCCAGATCCAATGGTAAAAAAAAAATTCTGTTAAACGTCGACGTACCCGCGACGTGGCCACCGGAGCGCGCCCTCTGCGGGTGCGGGCGCTGGTGCGGCAACCGGTGCGCGCCCGCAGCGCGCCTCGTTCCCATCATCGCAGCAAAACGCCGTCCGGGAGGGCCGCGGCTGTCACGCACCGGTGCGTGTGCGCCGACAGGAAAAAAACAAAACAAAAAAATCCCGCGATAATAGACATACAGTACATGATGGGAAAGAAGAAACACGAGGAGAACAAGAAATGTTGTAACCCCTGTTCCCTGCGTACCACTAGGGTTGTCACAGCAGCCAATAAAACCGCCACTTTATGGGATTGTATTAGCGCGGCGGTACACCTGGGGCCAGGTATGTGTATTTGTCTTGGCCGACACAACCTGTGGCATAACCCTGCTTATATCAAAACTTCATTTATACAATAGAAAACTACTTAATGCGTAATTTCGCGTACGGCATTAAAATGACAGCACTTAGAAAACATTCAGAAGTCTTCCTCCAAAGTCCAAATCCCTAAGTCCGATTTATAAATGGCTTATGTTACTATGCGTGCACATGAAACGCGCTCGCTCTTTACCGGAAGGCGTAGAAAATGTGTGCCTATGGAATCTGCATCGCTCTGAGAACGAGCTGCCTGGACTCGTTTCCCTTTAAGAAAGGACGAAAAAACAACAAACAAAAAAAAATCGCAGCCTCCTGATGGTCAGTGTTACAAATGTCAACATCTTTCGTGGGCGATGTGAAGCCCCGCAACGACCAGACTCGGCCCAGTGTTTCTGCTACGCCGCGTTTCGGGCCGAGGGCCAAAAACCCCGGCCCGTCCGACGCTCCCTGTCGTCGGCCCATCGCAACTGGTTCAGGCCCAGTTTTGAGGGGTGGGGGGGGGAGGGACGCGATAGTCCGCTCGGGATGTCTCGTCTCTCCGCGTGACACAGTCATTTTCACATAAACTTCACAGCCATCGTCGTCACCATCAGCACTGCAATCGGCCCCGCACTGCAGTGGTCATCAGAGAGTGGAGTTACAGAGCGCGAGGGATGCGTTCAGACATACATTATTGCACAATCCAGTGAGTATACACAGCTGTGAACTCTGGCATACTTTTACCACGCACGCGCGCACACACACACGCACACACACACACACACACACACACACACACACACAGTAATGTTGACTGGCCTGTTCTGCATGTGTGAGCAGACGGCTTCAGTGTCTCAGTTCATCATAAAAGAATAAAAGCTGGAGATAATTTCTGCGAGTGACTTTGAGCTTTAAAACTATCTGATTAATAAGTATATAACCATTTTCCACTTTTTGTTTTTACATTTTTCTTTTTAATGAGAAGGCTGAAGGTTTAACTGATTTTTTTTTTTTTTTTGATTTTTTTTTTAACGGAATTTATTTCCCCAGACATCCAAAAGTTGTCGCTTGTCGCCCTGCTTCGGTTTACAGTAAAATAAGGAACGGCTCAGAGAAAGGGCTCCGATTACGGAAAATAACCGGGCGAGAAAATGTAAATGAGCTCCCCCAAAGTAATTATTGAACAATACGTGGTTTAAATTATATAGTGTTGAGCTCCGATTGGTATTTCCAAAAATAGATTAGTTTATTATATTCAGAATAAATAACCATATTTAAAAAAAAAAAAAAAAACAACAACCATGTGCAAACATTAATTATACCACTGACAGGTGTCTGTTACTTTCTCGTAACTGGACGCCTCTTGATGTAGGTGTTTCTTCGGTGAAATTTGTCTCTTATGTTTCCGATGAGACACGATTCCAGAAATGTGTAATTTGTGTAGATTTGGTAACAAATCAGAGCTCAGACACACTTGTGAAAACATTTCCTAAAATTAGCTCTTTAGTAGGGAATAATCAAAACAAAAAAAAGCGAAACCAAGATATTTTTAAACATGTAATTCTGAGATGTATTGCCAGAGAGCCTCTCGCGGTTTACATATCGGTGACACCTGTATGTCGTTTTACGTGTTGTTTTCTAGCGTTTTCTGTCTTAATAATGCTTTATCTTGCAAAGGGTACAGTCAAAGACGTGTTGGACACACACCTGGTCAGCCCTTATTTAAATCCCTGGATTTTGTTTTATCTTGAAAATAATGAGCTTTGAATATACTGTCATTCTCCAAAAGGCTGCATCGGCCTTTGACGTACCGTAGGCGTGAAAAGCGCCGCTTTCTTTGGTTACCTTTGATTGGAAACGCTTTGGTTTCAGGGTTCGGTTAAGACCATCTCTGATTTGTGGTCCATTTGGTTGTGGATCTACAGGTCCAGTGATTTTTCAGCTACACCGCGTTGGCACACTTGCGTTACACTGAGTGTTTGAGGGCGCGTTGTGGCTGCCCCCGCGCTGGTTGTGTCTGTCCTCATAAATTATTATTATTTTGTAGAGAAACTAAAAGAGCTTGTCACCGCTGCTGCTTTGACGGCCGTGATCTTATCACTAACAACTGATAACCTCTCTGGGTGTCACCATGTTTAGTTGTTACGACGTTGGGCAGAATCGGAGGTTCTCAGGGACGATTTTCTGCTGTTGGACAGGGGGTGATTTGGCCCTGGTCTTGCCCCCTAGTGGCTATAATTTTGAATCCTCCAGGTTCCCGCTAAGTATGCAAGCAGGTAAAGCTCACATTGCAGCCGCTTGTCTACACGTACGCGATTGGTAGGTCGACTTGTTGCTCGCGTTTCCGCGTCTTCATATGTTACACGTTATGCAGATGCTCCTATCCAAAGCAGCTGATGTCTTGTCTTGTCTGGTGTCCTTGTCCCTTGTCAGGACACAGTGGATAAAAACCACGTCCCTCTGGGTTACAAGCCTGATATTTTTACCACTACCCAATTCTGCCCCCACACGAACTACATTTGCGATGACCAAAGACGTGTCTCCTCTCTGCAGATCCAGCAAGGGACCCCCAAATTACCCGAATTTCTCTCTCTACTCTCTACGGATCCCGGTTCACAAGGTTCTAGAGCAGCCTGCCTGTCTACACATTCTGGTCCAGCCAGTGGATGTAGTTGTGCATGCTCCTCTGTCCAACACTAGACATCATCGGCAGGAACGCAAACACCATGCAGCCGTGAAAACCGTCCTCATAGTGATCGCTGGTCACCGTGACGCCGGCGTCCTGCAGGCGCTTTGCATACATGAGCCCGTCATCCCTCAGCACGTCAAACTCACAGGTCATCACGTATGCTTTAGGCGTCCTACCCAGAACCCCCTGCTCCGCCAGAAGCGGCGCCGCCCTCACATCCGTCAGCGCCGGCACCTCACCCACCACCCCCGGCGATCCCGTCTCTTTAATAACCTGCCGGAAGTGCTTCCTGCGCTCACCTGGGAGAAGAGCGGTCCAGTCCAGTTTGGAGCGGGTGTGGGCGCTGATGGCCGGCTGGTCCAGGGAGCTGTGGTTGTTAGCCAGCAGCAGGGGCTCCAGGGAGGAGTCGGCGCCCAGGTACTGCAGCCAGAAACGAGCCATGACAGGCCTGTAGAGGATCGGCATGGCCTGGTTCTGCTGGTAGGACGGGGTGTAGAAGTCGAGAGCCTGCAGCACCGGGTAGATCAACGCCTGGGCCTTGAACTTCACGGTCAGACTCTCATCTGAGCTGAGCTGTAGACACAGGCGGGATTTAGATTACAGCTCATCTGATAAGGGGTTCCAGGGGGCCAGTATGAACCTGAATGGTTAGTTTTAGACTGTAATAACTGATGGCTGGTCGCTTTTGGTCAATATTTAATATATTCAGTATCTTTAAAGCCACTTTGTTTAAGAGTTGTATGTGTTTACAGCGTCTCTCTAAATTATTCAGACGGTCAGCCCATGGGTTAGGGTTAGGTGAACAAACAACTCAAGGGATGAACTATTTGAAGGAAGTCCCCAAATAGTCTCAACAGCAGTTTGATGCTTAATTTGTCTCAGACTGAACAGATACAGCAGAGTTCAAACGTGGCTTATTTATCACCAGGGAGGAGAAGCTGCAGGACAAGGCATCAATGCCTCTACATCTTGTCTTCAGATGACGAAAAATAGTAAAATTTTCAGACAAGCAAAAGAAAAAAGTCACTGACAGTGAGATGCTGCGTAAGGTATAGATAGCGTGAGATGTGTGTTTGTTTTGTTTACCTGCTGCGCCACGGCAGCGGCCAGGTTTCCCCCGGCGCTGTCTCCGGACACGCACACCCTCTCCGGATCGATGCCGTAGCGCCCTAAAACCTGAGCAGACAGGAAGGCCCGCGACGCCGCCAGCGCATCTTGGTACTGATCCGGGAACACCGCCTCCGGAGCGAGACGGTAACTATGGCAACGAGACACCGTGGGAAGATTACTTTACTGCACACATTACTCCGGGAAGCCCTAGACCCGACTGTGTTGCGTTGGTGCTTTGCTCTCGCCCTGAAACATTTAGCCGATTAATCCGTTAGTGGGACTGACAGCAAATTCATCGCCAACGATTCTGATGATTGATTATTCACTTTTTATGAATTAAAAAAGCAACCTTTTTTTTCCATTATTTAAAATAATGGCGCCCTGTTTACAGTAAGTGACACAGGACCACTAATAAGAAAGGCTCATTATTTTCTGTATTTACTAACCAAAAATAACCTTTTGTTTTTTTATTTTTCAGAGCAGCTCGTCAGTTTAGATGATTTTTTTTCTCCCAGATTCCATGTCCCTGAGCATCCAACAGTTGTGTAGTCTGCTCCAAAGAGACACTCTTCACTGCAGTTTAAAGTAAACAATCATCTCATGGCGAGTACATCCCAGAATATGCTACACACAATAAAAAAGTGAAAGATAAAATGGAGAGAAAAGATCGTCTAAAGAGTAATGAAAGAACTATAATATAGAAATTAATATCAGATTGAAAGGAATTCAACTTAATTGCTGTTACCACCTTAGCTTTCAAGAAGCGAAAGCAGTGACTCTGTGCGGGAGCTCCGATCTAACATTTTCTTTCCTTCCAAATGAATTCGTTTGTTGTGATGTGACAGATGTTCGTACTTACTCAACAGACATTACGACAGCGTCCAGATCCTCCGCCATTTTCCGGCAAAGGAGGTCGTAAGATCGCATTCCTGCGGAGCAAGTAAACTCAGCGTGAGTGATGGTGACAGTGTATACACAGCAACGCATCATAGCGTTTGCCATGACTTTGACCGCTCTTGTTACCTCCTATCAGGATTTGTTACTCAATTTCTTATTAGAATCGACCCCATTATTTTTATATGTAAGTAAATATTGTTTTTATCTAACCTTATCCTGGGATCTCACCGTATATTCAGCACATATTTTAGTGCAATAAACAACACAGTACTACAGCTGTTTGAGCAAAATCAACATTATTTCTGCAGAAAACAGCGTCATCCAACAAAAGTAAACAATTCCGGTTTTCCCGCGGCTTTCCGGGTTTTAAAAAAACCAGGACTTACGGCCGCTGCCGAGGGCCCACCCTCCGCCGTGGAAGTATATGACCCCTCTTTTCAGCCTCTTCCCGCCCTTCGGCTCGAAGACTCTGGTGGACACGCCGCCCAGCGTGGAGTCGGTGACGCGCACGGCGGGGCAGGAGCGGGCCTCGATCACCTCCACCCAGGACACCACCTGGCTCAACAGGTGGACGCGATGGCACACACCAAGCGCGTGAGCCACGTCACTCTGGAAGTACGGACACGCACAAACACGCCAATCACCGCATGGTAATGGGGAGTTTCCTGGACCTGAGAGGGCACAGGCTTGACTCCTGCAGCAGGTAAGTTTGCTCTCCGGTGTCGAGAAAGACACTGAAATCAAAACTTCATTGATAGAAATTAAGTTTAAATCTGTAAAAAATCTTGAAGAGTTGGGGTTTTGTTTTTGTTTTTTTAGCGTGATCTGATTGCACAGATGTTTTACCGTCAAACTTGTATGACTTGTATTTTAATATTCAGCAATTTGAAAATTAGAAGTGAGCTCTCTGTCATGGTGTCGATAAAAAAAAAAAAAAAAATGTATAGGAATAAGATAGAGAAGAAACAAGCCTGCGGTAGGGTAAGACTCAGCAATGCATGAAAACCTGTCCTATGCATAGTGTGTGAGTGTGTGTAAAAACTTGTCGAGCTGCACTGACGCATTAGATCACAAGATTTAGGTGTGTGAACTGTCGGTGCAGGTTTTTCAGGAGCTTTAGTTAAAACTAACATGTGAGATAGGAGTTGCATGAACACAACGCCAACGCCGCATATGAGACAGGTACAGGTTAAAGGGCGTTCAGCAGCAGGGTCAAAGGTCATTTTTTCTTGTTGTTCTCTCGATCGCCCGGGGATCGTCGTGCACCCGCCGCGCGCCGCCTGGTGTCGACACACAGTTCCGGCTGCCGCCGCCCGACCTGCTCATATGACAGCGACGACCTGCGCTATCCTGCTCCGCTTTTATCTACGCTACCTGAATCCGTTTCACTAAACTCTAGTCTCGTCTCTTCACCTGTTCTATTCCGTTGCGTAGTACCTAACTGTGTTCTACTCCGTTCTATTGTATTCTATTTTACATAATTCTGTTGTACCCAACCCCAATCTGACCTCTCACCCCATTACATTTATCTGTATTCCCTAATCCTATCACACAGTATACTTAGTTATGTGACATTCCAGCCGTTTCCAGTACAGTGTGGTATAGTATAGCGTTCAGCATTTCTGCTTTCTGCTGCTGTATTATCAAAGTAGAATATAGTGTAGTAAGTGACAGCAAAGCACAGTACTATACGGTATAGCACAGCATAGCACCTGTGTACCGTGTAGCATACAGTAGCGGTATGTAATAGTATACCGTGTTCAATTTCTATTCCAGTCTAATGTAGTATAGTTTACATCATAGGGAAGGATAGAATAGTGTAGTGGGGTTACGTATGGTAATGTATAGTATAATAGAGTACATTATAGTGTATAGTATTCTGCTCCAGTCTATTCTAGCATAGTATATAGTGAAGGGTAGCATAGTGTAGCAGTGTATAGTACAGTACAGTATGTAAGTGCGCAGTAAATTATAACATGATGTAGCAGGTTTTAGTATAGTGTATTAGTAGTAGTAGTAGTCGTAGTAGTAGTATAGTGTAAAGTAGAGCAGATGGCATGGTGTATGACAGTAAAGTACAGAAGAGTATAGTGGGCTATGGTATAGTAGAATATAGTATATATACACAGCAATGTACAGTACGTTAGGCTGTAGGACAGTATAGTGGAGTAGACTGGGCTATGGTACGAGTATACTGTAGTACAGCACAGTAGAACACAGTAGAACATAGCCCCCAGTGCAATAAAGTACAGTAGAGTATGGCAGGCCGTGGTATAGTATAATGCAGATATAATATAGAGTAGAGTAAGCAATAGTACAGCACAGTATAGTGGAGTAGAGTATAGCGTATCTGATATATATATATTTTTTTTTTTCAGTTTTATGATATTCTATTGTGAATTCTACTCGATAATTCCCTCTCCGTAACACGCTGTGCTATTATTGTAAAATAAATGCTGCCGCCGTGATATTACGGTTATTGTGTGCCCGTGGGCTGTCCGCTCCCGTTTTGACAGGTTTCCGTGACACACCTTTGTCCTCACGCCGTTTCCCGAGCGTCCGCTCGAGCTAACGGATAGATGTACCCTCAATTCAAAATACCCCCCCCAAGTATTTTCCCTGACCCTCACAGCTTTCGCCCCCCCCCCCCTCCCCATCAACTTGTCCTCCCCTGCCCTCCTGTCTCCGGCATCGCACGGCTCTCACCGCCTGCATGAAGCTCCGGAACAGCGCGTCCAGCAGCATGAGCTTCCACGGCTCGCTCACGCCGCTCGGCAGCGGCAGGTAGACGTAGTAGGCGGCCGCCGACAGCAGCACGGCTCCGGCCAAACGGAGCCTCATCGCGGCGGAGTGTACCTGCCCGGAGACTAGCGTTCATGGGGTATCACCCTCTCCCAGGTCCCAGGCGGTCGGTGGCTCCGCGAGGGATCGACGAAACACGGAGGAATGACCCCGATTTCTAAATAAAAGTCGGGTTTTAGGTCGCGGTGCAGGCAAACAGCATGCGAAAATATTCTTATTTTGAAATTTAGTTCCAGGAAGTAGGGAGAGCATTGCGTAATATGGTTGCTGATGGGAAATGTAGTCCTGTAGACACACTAAACACATTGACTACTAAATATTAGATATATATATATATATATATAGATATATATATATATATATATACACACACACACACAAACACATATGTCATACACCTCATTATTGCACATTTATGTTTATAAGTTTTATTTCAGTTAGTTGTACAATTTGCCCTCTACATACTGTTAGTATGGTTATTTACCCCCATTTTTTTTTTAATTTCTATTTTTTTTTATTTAAATTTTTAATTTACTTTTTCTATCCTATTGTAGCTACTTAAAGCTACTTACAATAAAATATTATCTTTTATTTAGGAAGATCATTTTAAATAAATACAACATTTTACTTTGAAAAACGTGTGTTTCTGACATTATAATTGCTGACCATTGTGTTCACGTTTCTTCTGATTAAATGTCCACAAGGACACAATCATGATCTGGAAATGTATGTGAGTCCCATTTTAAATTCGGTTTGAAGGTTTAAAAGCCAGATAACAAGTTTGTGGCTGCCTTATTTATTATGCACGTGTGTGTTGTCTTAAAGTGAAAAAATAAACCACATGATACACAAACCTAGTCAAGCACAAGCAAAGTCCAGTTTCCCTGCACTTTGAAGCATTACTTTACTGCGAATGACGTTATGATGATGATGATCCGAGTTTATCCCGCCCTTTCTAGTTCCCATAATGCAGTGGACCTCTCCCTGTCAGAGAGCTGGACACACCTACCTTCAACTACTCAAACCTGTGTCCAGTTAAACAGCAAATTAAGAGCTTATGAGCTTATAAAGGGGCCCAGTGTTACCTCAGGTACTTATTGTTTTCAGACTGGTTCGGTTGTGTGGCTTGGTAGGAGCTGACAGAAGTGACTGAGTTGGCTGTGTCACTGGCTTAAACTGTGGCTGAAGCCATGGGGTTTCTCTTTAAGTAAGTGTTTATAGGTTTTGTTTTTTTTAAATTGTTAAACTCATTATTAAAGCATACGGTAACTTGGGGATGTCTTGTCTAGATGGTTGCTGTTGTCCTTGCTAGCTGTAGGAAGACATCAAGCAAGTGGTAAGTTTAGTTAAGTTGTGAGACTTAATGGGTTGTATGCATAACTAAAATGTTGGTTTTATTAGCTTACAGTACTGGATCTGTTGAGAAGCGTGGAGATAACAAAGTGCCAGTGGCAAGCTATCAACCAGTTTCAAGTAGCTTTAACACTGAAGATGACTCCTCATGGAGCACTGGGCCACTTGGTGGAGAGGATTCCAGCTCAAATGCAAATGTGGCAAGTAGCTACAGCACAAAGCTAATTCCCAGTTACCAGTCTGAAGCTGAATCACAGGAACCAAATGACCGATCTCTGCCAGAAATGAAATATTCATCCAGCTATTCTCCACAGCCACAGGTAGTGGAGTCTGATTATCAGCCGCAGCAAGTGCCTAGCTATCAGGCCCCACAGTTGCCCCAGCAGCCGCAGGTGCCCCAGCAGCCCGGCTACCAGGCCCCACAGTTGCCCCAGCAGCCGCGGGTGCCCCAGCAGCCCGGCTACCAGGCCCCACAGTTGCCCCAGCAGTCCCAACAACCCCCGTTGCCCCAGCAGCCCCAACAACCGCAATTGCCCCCGCCCAAGCAGCCCCAACAACCGCAGGTACCTCAGCAGCCTGACTACCCAACCAAGCGGCCACATTGGCCCCAGCAGCTGCAAATGCCCCAGCAGCCCAGCTACCCACCCAGGCAGCTCCAGCAGCCCAAGCAGCCCGGCTACCAGGCCCCACAGTTGCCCCAGCAGCCGCAGGTGCCCCAGCCGCCCGGCTACCAGGCCCCACAGTTGCCCCAGCAGCCGCAGGTGCCCCAGCCGCCCGGCTACCAGGCCCCACAGTTGCCCCAGCAGCCGCAGGTGCCCCAGCCGCCCGGCTACCAGGCCCCACAGTTGCCCCAGCAGTTGCCCCAGCAGCCGCAGGTGCCCCAGCCGCCCGGCTACCAGGCCCCACAGTTGCCCCAGCAGCCGCAGGTGCCCCCGCCCAAGCAGCCCCAACAACTCCTGTTGCCCAAACAACCGCAATTGCCCCCGCCCAAGCAGCCCCAACTACTCCCGTTGCCCCAGCAGCCCCAACAACCGCAATTGCCCACGCCCAAGCAGCCCCAACAACTCCCGTTGCCCCAGCAGCCCCAACAACCGCAATTGCCCACGCCCAAGCAGCCCCAACAACCGCAGGTACCTCAGCAGCCTGACTACCCAACCAAGCGGCCACATTGGCCCCAGCAGCCGCAAATGCCCCAGCAGCCCAGCTACCCACCCAGGCAGCTCCAGCAGCCCAAGCAGCCCGGCTACCCGGCCCAGTTGCCCCAGCAGGCCCAGCCCAAGCAGCCCCAACAACAGCAGGTACCTCAGCAGCCCGGCTACCCACCCAGGCAGCCCAAGCGGCCCCAGCAGGACCCGCAGTTGCCCAAGCGGCCCCAGCAGGACCCGCAGTTGCCCAAGCGGCCCCAGCAGGACCCGCAGTTGCCCAAGCGGCCCCAGCAGGACCCGCAGTTGCCCAAGCGGCCCCAGCAGGCCCCGCAGTTGCCCAAGCGGCCGCATTGGCCCCAGGAGCCACAGGTGCCCTACCAGCATGGCTACCAGGCCCAACAAATGCATTGGCCCCAGCAACACCAACAACCACAGGTACCTCAGCAGCTTGACTACCCACCCAAACGGCTGCATTGGCCCCACCAGCATAGCTATCCGCCCCAGCAACCATATGTGCTGCAGGTTCCCCAGCAGCTCGGCCACCCGCCGCAGCGGCCCCAGCGACCCAAGCGAATTCGGCAGCCAGCCTATCTGCCCCAGCAGCCGCAGGTGCCCCAGCAGTCTGGCTACCCGCCCCAGCAACCGTATATGCTGCAGGTTCCCCAGCAGCTCGGCTACCTGCCCCAGCGACCCAAGCGACTTCGGCAGCCTGGCTATCCACCCATCGTGCCACAGCTGCAGGTGACCCAGCACACCAGCTACCTGCCAAAGTGGCCCGAGCAGCCCCCAGAACCACAGGTACCTCAGCAGCCCGGCTACCTGCCCCAGCGGCCGCAAATGCCCCTGCGGCCCAGCTACATGCCCCAGCAGCGCCTGGAACCACAGGTTCCCCAGCAGCCTAGCTACCCACCCAAGCAGCCCCAGTGGTCCCAGGTGCCCCAGCAGCCCGGCTACCCGCCAAAGCGGCCCCAACTGCCTTTCCACCTACCTAAACAGCCTAGCTACATGATTAAGATGCCACCGATGCTGCACTACTTGTCCAAGCAGCCACAAGTTCTCAAACAGGCCATTTACCAGCCCCAGCAGTTGCAGAGACGATAGGTGACCAAGCAGCATCAGATCAGTTTTTCACCTCTGCAGTTCCAGGTTTCTGAACAGCCACGTTACAGTTCTCCTACTTTTGCCCAAGGAGTTGGTGTCCACATGTATTCAAATGGTAAGCTGTGATCACTGGCACTCTAATTAGCAAGATAAGCAGGATCAGTGAGTAACCTTTTCTAACCTAAATTTCTTCCAGGGATGGCGCTTCTGGTGTTTGCAGTGACACTGGGTGTGGATATGGCACTGGACTTCATTCAAATTGCAGATCAGTGGGTGGGGTATGAACTGGGGTATAAACTTTTTTTTTTTTTTTTTTTTTTAGGCACCACAACACCAAAGATGTTTCAGACTGCTTTCGGCTAAGACATTGTATTGACTTGTCAAATTAAAATTAACCTTGTAATGAATTGATATTGCCTGACAATCATTTTTTTTTTATTAAATTGTTTAAAGAAACAAGTGTGAATTTAGGGCGCACTCAGCCCTGCTACAACTGTTCTACCTGAACACATCAGATCCTGACATGTACCAGGTCTCAGGTTGGGTTTGAGCTATTGTCAAACCTGTTGAGGTTTGAATTTCAGATATAATCAGCCAATGTGTAGCACTAGCCAGCTAAAAGGGGTAATGGATACAAAATTGTGTTTTGGTCTTAGGCATGTGCAGAACAGCTGCACATCCTGCCGACACCCCAGAGCTTTAATGATCCATTATAAATGCATACATGTAGTGTGGTGTTTATGAAAGCCTATTGCAAAGTAGCCTGCGTTCTCAAGTGTCAAAATCTTCTACCCAAGCGTTGCTTGCTTGACATCCTGGACGACAGGATGTTCTGAAACTGTATTGCTAAACCCAACACCCTATTTTTACACCAAACCTCAAGGAAAGTTTTGCTCTTTGCAATCTGTTTTGTAAATGTTGTTGCACACAACAGGACATGAACTTTTAGGACTGAGCTAAACTTGACTAGCTCTGGTAATTTTTTTTTTTTCTTTTTTTTTTTTTTTTTTTAAATTGATCTGTGCCTTTTTTTTTTTTTTTAAATTTTAGAATACAAACCCATTTATCACTTAATATAATTGTTTTATCCCTCACTAATATTTAACCCTTTCTTACCCCTTATACCTTGCTGGTCAATTTTTATTTATTTTTAAAAACACCCCCTTTTTTTTCCAGTTGTCATTTAAATTTAATCCCTATTTAGGCCCCCCAATGCATTACTAGGACAATACTGTACTGCAGGAAGTAGCTGTATATTTCTATCAGAATGGTGGGGGGGGGGGCAAGTGCAACGCATTTGAGGGGATGTCTGACAAACTTTCTGAACAAGGAGTTCCACTTTTTTTCTTTTTTTAAATGGGGGGGGCGGCGGCAAGTGTGTTCAACTGCTGGATGAGTCAAAAATTTAGGTAAAATTTTGTTCAACCATAAGTCCTTGTTTTTAAAATCTTGTCTAATGTTAATTTCTGAAACACTCATTGAATTGTGTAAATTTAACTGGAAAAACTCACGTGTTTCTTAAACTTTTGACCGGTAGTGTACATATACATAAGATTGACTTCAATCCCTTATGAACATAAAAGCCCATCTTCGTCCCAAACACCACGTCCTCACCACTGGAGGGAGCGCTGCCGTGGAACGCGAGCACTATACTGGAGCCGAAGAAGGCTGAATAAAATGATTGGCACCTCTTTTGCTCCAATCGGACTACAAAACGTCAACGTCCCGGCCAATCGCATAAAGACATTTAACTCCTCTGGGCGGGACCAGAAGTAGCCGTTTGGACGCGTTTTTATTAGCTGTTTGGTGAAAGTTAGCAATTACAGCTCCTTTGTTGGCTTCTTAAACGCTTACGTGAGCTGTTAGATTTGAAAATCTTTAAGCTAGCCTTTGCTCCTCGAAGCTACATCTCCGGTGTACACATTTATTTCTCTTCAGGTAAGACTGCATTCAGCTCTGCTCGGCTAGCTCGTATGCTAATGCTAATACCAACTGCAACCACAACAGCTGGCTGGCAGGTGATTGAGCTAAATCCAGCTTTAAAAAAAAAGAAACACACTCCTGGGGGAAGATTTTGTCTCGGTTTTGGGTAATTTTAGTGCAATTTAATTTCATGGAAATCGCCACTGTCCTTCACATTTGTTGCTAGGGTACGCTCTGCCCCTGTCCGGGTCTCCGTCCAGCCCATTTTGCGGTGGTTCCTGTTGTCCTCTCGGTAGCCGCCATGGGTGAGGTGGAGCTGTCCTGTCGCGCTTTCGTGAAGATGTACCTGCACGCCTGTCAGTTTCCACGGTGCAGCATCAACGGCCTGCTGCTGTCGTCCAGCTCGGCAGGTGGCGCTGTGTGTGTGACGGACTGCGTGCCGCTGCTTCACTCGCACCTGCCCCTGGCTCCCATCACTCAGCTGGCCCTCACACAGGTAAGGACGCACGCCGACGCGTTTGGTATCCCCAGTTTTTTGTTTTTAAAGCAAACTGGTGTAAATTTGTAGCCGTTACTGGCTGCTGGTCTGGGTAAGCCCGACGTGTGTCTGTTCTGACATGAGTCACATGGCTAGGCATCCTTTTTAATGTTTTTCCAGCAGGCACAACTGTTTTGAAGGTATTTCCAGAGCCCCGAAAGACTCCCCCCATTTTTCAAAGATTTTTCAACGCATTTCCCATGATGTGACATACAGGGCTGTGCAACAGGAGGATGCTTTCAACATAATGCAGTTAATACTTTTTATTTATCAATTAACTTAACACAAAGTGAAGTAAACAGAAAAAAAAAACTGAAATATTTGATGTGACCACCCTCAGTGTCTTCTGTCTCCTCCGTGATGTTGAGATCAGGGCTCTTCGGGGGGCCAGACCATCTGCTGCAGGACTCCTTGTTCTCCTTGTCGCTGGATATAGTTCTTTATGACCCTGGCTGTGTGTTTGGGCTCCTTGTCTTGCTGCAAAATGAATTTGTGACCGATCAGACACCATCTGTGATGGCACTGGGTGGTGGACAAGAATCTAAACCTCTGAAGTGCCTCAAACCTTTGCACAGACTTGCATATCCTTTTAAATCTCTGCAGCCAGGTTCCAAAAACTTGTGAAAAATGACACGTTCAACCCACTATGTCCACTATATTGCCATTTTCGCCATACAACGTAATTTACACAACACTTCAGTTATTGGTAAATCGGTGAAAAGGAAACTGCAAAACTAAGTTTGGCTCAGAAGGGAGACAGAGGGGTGGATGGGAAAACTGTCAACCATTGAATCTAAAAGATGTTTTTCCACAGTTTCAATGTGGAAGTATATTTTGCGGCAATATCAATGTTCACTTGACTATAATAGGTTTTTGATTGATTATCTTTTATACAAAAAAAATACAAATACAAACAATATACAGAACAGAATTCACAACAAAACATCCAGCCAATCCTCCAAATGATGCTGCACAAAAACAGGTGCTAATAATAATAATGGTGGTGGTGACGGCGGCGGCGGTAATTACAAGAGGTCAATTCAGAGTCTCTGCAAAAAATTAACATAATGGTTTTCAGATCCTCTGGAACTTGTCATAAGTCAGTTTCTCCAGTCAACATGGCAGCAAACTGTTCCAGCCACATTTCGACAGAGGGGAGCCGTGACATGGACCACAGCAATGAGATGCCGTACAGTCCTTTGCCAAAAAAGAGAGTGTGGTTAAAAAAACACAGTGAATTCTGTTGAAAATATCCTCGGTGGTAAAACTAAACTGTTTTCCAGTAACATCTTGAATAACAGAGATAATAGAATAACAGAGTAACAGTGTATGTCTCTCCAGTATTTTTTGGATAAAGTCACAGGACCAAAACAAATGAATAAAAGAAACCTCTGTGAGACTTACAGTTGTAACAAAGATTTGAAGTATCGGGAAACATTTCTTGGAGGTGCACTGGGGGGGAAATATTTTCCACGGAAAAGAATCTGGGCTAAATGACGCATCAAAATAATGTTCCCACACAGCCCTCAGTGGATCCTACATCGGCTGGCACGCATATATTAAAGTGACGCATATATCCGAAATGTTGTCTTCAACAGTTTTAGCAGACCTAAGTCATTTTTCAGTCTCTGTAAGCTGTAAGCTTTAGCCTGTCCCTGATGTCGGCTGCAGAGAAAGCATTCCTGAAAGAAATTCCAATTTGCATTTGATTTTAAAGGATGTGTCCTGTCTGTTTCAGGTGGATGTGTGGTGTTCACAGACTCAGCAGAGGATAGTGGGATACTATCAAGCCAATGCCTGTGTATCAGATAGTAGGTGAGTTTTCAAGCCCCTGATTTCTCTCCAAAGCCCCCATGAGTTCAGCTATATTAGATCTTTTAAGAATTGTTAAAGCTTGTTTTCAAGTTCATTATATACATTATTCACAACACTTTTTTGATTTCAGTGAGGGGAAAAAAAAAAGGAAACATTTCTACCATTTTCTTTATTGTCTCCGTCTTTTTAACCCAACAGCCCGACACCATGTGCACTGAAGATAGCTGACAAGATTGCCGAGCAGTTTGACAATGCAGTTCTGTTGATGGTAAGTATAAAGCAGAAGAGAACTGATTTAACATCATGACCCTTCTTGCTGCTTTGGTTCACATGAGAAATGAGAGAAATTGGACCCGGAACAAGAAGTTTATTAATCGAAAAGTCTGATGCCAAAATAGTCATTTTAGTAACTGAGATATTTAGCAAACATTGCTGGCGACCTTTCCACACTTTGTAAGATGTTCTTGCTGTTCTGTTTTAATTAATATCATCATTAGAGACTGAATACTTTGCGTTTTTGACTGTTGTTATTCAGTTTTTAGGCATCACTTTGGGCCCATATAACATTTTGTAGGTTTAGATATTTTATTAATGATTTATTAATTTAAAAAAAATTCAGGTTAGTTCATTTGTATGATCTATATTTGTTGCTCTGGTTTGTTTCGTAGCTTGATGGTAGTAAGATGTCTCCAGACTATCGGGTGCCTCCCATCGTGATGTATGAGCGCAAAGATGCAAGATGGATGCTCAAAGACAAACACACGTAAGAGACGGCTGGTGGGCCGGGGCATGTTTTTGTCATGGGATGATTCTCCCAGGCTTTAAACCTGCGGGAAATACCAGAAATTATACGCCAAAACCACTATTTCACCGTAGTGGATCATAAAAAAACCACAGGGTACATGTGGATCAGAAGAGACAAATCAATTCACTGAAAAATAATAACGACATCTTAATGTGGCGGGGAAGCAGCAATAAAATGTCATTACATAGAGCTGCTAATGCCTGGTAAATCATGTCAGTCTTTTAATTTATTCATGTTAAATTAGCTGATGGAGACGCACTGAATTCATATTTTGTGATGCTGAAATTCACTTTAAACTCGTACAATGTTTGAAATAAAGACACAGCATTTGATATTGAAGCCGGCATTAATCAGAATATCGATCTGACAGACTTGACTTAGCTCGAAGAGGTCAAGCGGTTTACCTGATTCCTTTTTGCTTTCACTTCTGAGGAGTGTAAAGTCCCCAAGAAGTTGTTGGACAACAGGTTGGTTCCCTGTGTAATCAGACATGTAACATTTTAAAATATTTTTGCTTTTGGATTCACTCACAAAAACTGTTCAGTCCTCGAAATCTTTTTCCGGTACATACAAACAATTTTAAATTCATACACGTTATGCAGGACATTATGTTGGCATCTGTTGCTGACTCTTTAGACATTCTTATGAGGACGGTAGCTCCAGAACCGTACACACTAGAAAAATTCCTAGTTACAGCACAGGTACTCCATTTGAAGTAGATGATCTGATTCGATTTTTGGTGCGGATTGATCTATAAATCTGCATATTAATGAGGTGAAACTTGTAAACCTTCTGTTGGCATTCTTGACGGTAAAACTGCTAGTACTGCGAGCATACGTGTTCTTATGTCATGCCAATATATCCCTTGCGTCCATCTTGTTCAGGATAATGCTGAGGCAGTGGGAGGAGACCCGGGCGATAGCCAGTCAGATGCTGGAGTCGGACGATCACATGCTATTGGTGGATTTTGACAGCCACTTGGACGACATTACAAAGGACTGGACCAATCAGAAACTTAACGCCAAGATAGCAGAGCTCGCCTCGCCGGCCAACGGGAGCATCTAGACCGAGAAGTAGCACCAGTTTGTACTAGAGCTCAGATTTATTTATGTTCCGACTAAATGTCACTGTTACGAAGAAATGTGATTTTGTTTTTTAATAACCCAACACAACCACATGTTTAACAGGGAGTTCAGGAAGATGTTTATTTTTAATGCATTTTCTTGACTGAACAGGGACTTGACATCAAACATGCATAAATAACAAAATATTTACTTCTGATTTAAAGGAAAAATCCACCTATAGAACACTTACGACACTGTTACTAAGCAACTGTGGTATTTATTTCTGGTCCTATTTTGCCATTTGATGCTATACTATTTTTTTGTTCTTGCGTATATTACGAGCAACTGGAGGTTGGACAAAATAACAAACACCTTACAGAACAAAAGTCCTGCAGTGAATACTAGTTTGTTGAAGCTCCAAATGTTTTTTTCTGTCGTTGACTAGCAGGTGTTGATCGAGGCTGACGGTCAGGACGGCGGTGCTAGCACCTTCACGAAGGGATGATTTAATGAAGGGCCCTTGTCATTATTTTTATGAACTGAGTGTATAACATCATTAGGTCCCTCAAATGGACTCCTCTTCTAAACATGACAGTGAAAACCCCGTATGAAGGCAACGGTATATCCTGTTAAGTGACTATTTTATAGCATTTGCAACTGACACACCAGAAATCTCTCATTATGTTGACTTGAAACTTCCGTAATTACAAACAATGCTTATTCATTTAAACATAACTCACTTGTGTAGCTGCCTTTTTGTATATTACAGTACAGTGATTCTTGCCTAAACTGATGTTGCATCAGCTGCAAGCTCCTTTTTAAAATCATGTAACTTCTCAAGAGGAAATGTCTTATGAATCACACCAGCTCTTGCAAAAAACAGTTAACTGCGGTAGGAAAGAGGAACAGTGCTGGACGCACGAACATAGACACTTAATGGGATAATTGCTTGACAACTTGCCAAACTACCACGTTAAAAAATGACCACTGAGTCGTTTCAAGAAAAACCAAATCATCTGAGCTTCAGCAGACTGTATTTACTGCAGGGCTTCTGCATTGAGTAATAAGATGTTTCTGTTCTTTTGTGGACCTCTTGAAATCCAGAACAGCTACACCAGTATCTGACTGTAAAACATTTTTAAAAACTTTAAAAAAAAAATGTTAACAGTGCAAGAATTAAGTTTAACTCTCAAGTTTAAATCTCAAGTTTCACTCATCCTCTGCAGGAAATCTTCGATGCAGCAGGTTGAAGTTCAGTGGACACAGTCTTGTGTATTAGATTAGTTTCTCATAACTCCGAAAACATGCACTGGATGAATACTAACACAGAAGATGGATTCTTCCAATATTTTTACTCTCCGAGCACTGCTTCAAACCCGACGCAAGGTACAGCCTTCCGTCTGTCCCGTTAACAGTGTGAAACTTTTTAATTATTAAAAAGACATCAATCAAACCACATTTGTATGTACATCATTCATGTCACGAGTTTACGAACCAAAACTCAACAAAAAGGATTAAGTCTGGGTACTACTTTCAGATACCTTTTTTTTTTTTTTTTTTTTTGTTTTTGTTTTCTGACTATTTCTCTACTGAACAGCTACGACTTTACATATGGTGTTTCCCTTTTGTTATACTGTAAAATTAGTATTTGAGATCTAAAGGTTTCTACAGCGCTGTAGTATAAACAAGATGGTTATCAGTTGATTACACCTGTGGTTCCCCTTTGTGACCCCTTTTTTAAAACAAAGCAGTGTCTGCTTGTGACCTTAAAATGCCTTGAATTATCCAGCAATTTACACCAAAAAAAAAGAGCAAAGTTTAGAGAAATGCTAGACGTGTTTTCCTGCTTTCATATCCTGTTGAT
The DNA here is from genome assembly GCF_016859285.1 of Xiphias gladius. NCBI lineage: Eukaryota > Metazoa > Chordata > Actinopteri > Istiophoriformes > Xiphiidae > Xiphias > Xiphias gladius. Next base: position 20,830,744 of record NC_053404.1, on the reverse strand, counting down.
TTAACTTTGCGGGGGGTCCCGACCCACATGTTGGGAACCACTGGCTTAGAGGAAAATGCAGAGAAGTGAGTTAACGTTACATTCTTTTAGACGACTTCTCAGTGTTGGTTTACATGTAGTGCTTCCAGTATACCAACTAATCTCTACTAGGACCTAAGGGGCCAAAGTCCATCCCTGAAAATCCGTTTCCAGGGGACAGAAAGTTCACTGTTTGATCTCCAGTGGTAAAGTTTGAAAGCTCTGGCATCCCCAGGACTAAGATTAACTAGTTTGCTTCTGTTTTGTGCTATTTGTGTGGGCTGAGTGGTATGTAAAAGAATTTCATTGCCAAACAAAGTAGTCTCTTATTTTGACATGTCATTCGGGGAGAATTCATACTGTAAAATAATCTGTGTTTCTAATATGAATTCCTTCATTTAATTTTCCATGATTTGGTAATGGTGGTAAGTGATAAACATGTCGACCCATGGCTCAGCCCTTGTGGTCTCACTTAAGACATAAGAATTGGTGTAAACTGGAGGATGTCGCTTTTTTTGAAATGGAAACCTGACGTTGCCTCCAGTGCTCAGAGAGTCCCGCAGGTGAGCTCCTCGGACGTCGACAAAGGCACGGTGACCAGGTTCAGAGTTATTTCTCCCAGCGGAGACTGACTGGCCAGGGACTGGAGGATTGTGATGGACTCAAAGATGGACTGAGCGTTCTGGACCTGCTGCTCTGCCCATGGTAAAGTGATCTGCAGAGAAGACAGAGGCATGTAAAGGTATTACTACTATTTACTTAAATCTCTGTGTTGTGGGTGCATTTGGTCTTTGTCCTGAAGTTGTTGGTAGTGCTTTATTTTACAGGTCTCGTATTTTCCAGCTAATTTCTTGGAAACTTTCCTTTTTTTTTTTTTTTTAAATTTTTTATTTTTATTTTTTCAGTTTTCAGTTTCGTGTCAACGTTTAACCAGACATGCAGATCGGACCCTTGATATCACTCTTTTAGGTGCCACAACCCACAAGTTAAGAATGGTATTATGTGATGTCAGGGGTTAGCCTTTTATTTATTTATCACTTATTTATTAATTTATTTTTATTGATTGAATAAATGTATGTATACACTCCCCAAGTTCAAGATGAGTCATGAGAAAAAAGTCATGTTTTACAGAAAAACCGAAGGATTTTGATATAAAGACGTATTTATTTTTGACACACATTTGGCATTAAGTGGTGCTGCAGCCAACAAATATTTTCATTATTGATTAATATGCAGACTATTTTCTCAATCGATTAGTGGTATTTTCTATAAAACATGCGAATTATCATTTCTCAGAGCCCAACACAACACAAGGACACGGGATTTGATCTGTCTCTTCAGGATGCTATTACAAGTAAGACTTGAGGGCAAACCTTGGACACTGCAATCAAAAAATATTTCATTAAAAGCAAGAAACAGTTTTGAGGTCAAATAGGAACTAGCTGCGTGCAAAACCAAACATTGTCAAACTTATCTTTAGATCGTTTTAAATAGTTGAATTTAAGGAAACAGGAGCAGGTGGGCTGGGAAGAGGCGCAGGAGTTCATCACAAACAGGTTTAGGTGCATTCACTTGAGGTAGAAAAAATACTTGGTACCAATCCCATTTGATACAGCATTTTTTGCTCTGCACTTTCAGTAGCCAAAGGGCATAAAGCCTAGATAGTTAACAATGTCTAAGAAAAGGTCCAGGTCAGCATTTTGTAATAGTTACTTAGAGACAGATGATCTTTTTTACACAGGGCAAAATGTCATGTAAATGGTTTAGTTTGCAGTCCAAATAGACCTGATATCAACAAATTAATATTTGACCTGCCAACTCTTTCTAATGGTTTACTTTCAGTTTTAAATGGAACGTGTCTGCTCTAAAATGTTTCATTTGACCACACCTGGTTAAATATAAACATCAGTCAGTCAATTCTCAGGCAAGCGGCCTGAGATGGTGCGTGTGATGGGTTTTAAACATGAAAAAAGTGGTGTGGAGGATTTACAGTACCTTTACCTGCACAATGATGAGTTTTCTGGATGGGTCCTCAGTGTTACTCAGCTCTTCCCCAAAACACAGGGTGACGCCGCACTGAGGAGGCTCGCCACCGTTCGAACGGAAGTGGTCCAGCTCTGAGCATGCGGGGTGGGGTGGGGAGAGAGTCAGTTAAATGCATAATAATTCAGACTTGAAGTTTACTGCACTGAGATGAAACTAGATGTAGTGTGAGGGCTGAAAACTAAAACAGCACTGAAAATGCATGAAAAGCTGAATCTGGATATGAGCGAGCGATTCAGGGTGGAGATTGGGATGTGAAGGTTATTTTTTACTATCAATTCATCTCTCCAATTTTTTTTTTCATCTATATAGTGTCAGAAAACAGTAAAAATGCCCATTGAGTGGCAACTTCAAATTTCTTGTTTGACCTGATTGAAAAGTCTAAAATCTGAAATACTCGACGACGAGAAGCAGAGCCAATCCTCACCATTCAAAAGCAGGAAGCGGAGAATATTTGGCTTCTTTGCTTGAAAAACGATGACTGAATGCATATTAACAGAGTTGCAGATTTATTTTCAATTCAATTCTATTCAATTTTATTTATATGGCGCCAAATCATAACAGGGTTTATCTCAGGGCACTTTTCATGTAGAGCAGCTCTAGACCGGGACTCTTTATAGGTATATTTTCTATTATTCGAAATGATGAATTGTCTAATTTTTTCACCTGTAGTTAAAATACGTGCAAGAAATACCAGAGTATAATTCGATGGCAAGTGGAAATATGCCTCTTTAACTTTGACCAGGAAACTTTCTTGTTGTGTTGTCAAATGACAGTTTTGGGTTAAAAGAACCCACTTAGGCTCCTACTACGATCATCAGAAGTCCATTTACACTGCCTGCACATTTTAGAGAAAAACCTCTAACTGGTCCAAGTGTGGAGGTGGCATCATGCAGGAATCTTCTTCAAACTAAGTTAAAGATGCTGGGACTAAATCACACACACGATCAGTGTCTCAGTGGAGTTGGAGGTAGAGCCAGGGATCAAACTTGTGACTATTTCTCGGGCCTGAATTGAGATCACTCACGTTGCTTGAAGGTGTCTTTGCTGAAGAGCAGCACCGGCTCAGTGTTTCTCTCCATCTTGTGCAGCCCCTGTGTGGTCGTGTGCGGCCCCGTCCAGAAGACCCGCCCCTGGCAGAACCTCTTCCCGTACACTCCCTGCGGCGTGGAGGTCAGCACCACTCCTTTCTCCATGAAGGGCAGCAGGGTGAACAGCGCCTGCAGCTCCTGGCCGGCCGGCAGCGTGGAGGGCGGCTCCGGCAGAGGGATGCGTGGAAACCTGCCTTTCAGGGCGGCCGGCGTCGGGGGAATGAGGGAGGAGGGCAGGTACGTTATCCGGACATCGGTGCCCAGGATTTGACGTTTCAGAACCTCCTGTCCTAAGTAGTGAACCTCCACATTGAAGGAGTCCTGGACTGGAGACAGAAAGAGAGAGTGGAGGGGGATTAGAGCGGAAAGACGCTTTACCTTTCAAAATAAAAGATCCATTCAAAGAAACCGACAAAGCAAAATCGACTCAATTCAACTAGAGCAGTGAGCCAGACCTAAAAACTGCTGGATTAAATTTCTTCAACATAAAGACAGCTTTTCAAGCCAAGAAAAACAGACAGACACACAGAAAAAATGTTTGCATAGCAAGTTGGAATATTGTCCAGCATTTCAAGCGGGTTCCATTCGGGTTAAGACATAAAATGAAAAGGTGCAGCTGTACTTAACCTGCTCGGCTGTAAAACCTTATTACCTTCTTGAGGGGCAGGGACGCTCTCCTCGATCCGCACATCCAGCCTGATCTCATCGACCACTGCAAAGACAGACGGAGATATGGAGAGAAGGTTGAGAGATAAAAATGATAAATCGACTGAGATAACGTCTCTAGTTGCGTTAGAGGTCAGTAGCCACAGTCAGTTCTCTGTTTATTTGGCAGATATGTGAGCAGATGATGAAACAAACGTAATCATTCAGGACATTTAGATGACCTCATGGAACCAGGTTTTTCCCTGAGAGATCCGGTGATGCGGGAAATCGTAGTAACCAGGTTACTTTCAACCCTGTCATACATGCAGCCGGTCGGCAATTAGATTTCTCCCCTACCCCCGATTTAATCTGGGGAGCACAGCGGTGAGCTAACGGGCTCTGTGGCCAGAGCACGGCTCCTTCATGCAGCACAAATGTGATTTTTGTTTTTTTTTTTTCCAGAATAACGGACACCAAATTATATACACAGACTTGTCAGTGCATCGTTAAGTGTAATGATGTTGCCTTCTTGTCTGAAGTCTTGGTCATGTGTATTTGCTGGTTCCGTGTGCACGTGGCCAGAAACATTGTCTTTCGCCGGGAGAAATGCACTTGGGGAAATCAGGTTTTCCCTGCGCAGAAATCACTTTAGGTGACCAGATCCATATCTGAGCGAGATGCCCTCATGTAATTAGACCTACGTACGAGTCCTAGCGGTTGACTGAGTGACTGCATTAGCCAGACTAACAGCCCGCGTGAATGCGGTGCAGTGCCGCGGTTCAACTCACAGTCTCTCTGGATGGTGGTGGTGGTGTGCTGCTGAACAGGCTCCTCTGTCTGGACGGTGATGTCACTCTGCAGCAGAGCATCTTCAGCACCCTGAGAATCAGAGAGGAGGAGGTTGTTTATCTAACAGAGACTCGTGCTGAGCGGACGCAGGAAACCCTTAGCTCAGGCTCCCTGAACAAAGTTGAGATTTGATTCAGGTCAAGAAACCAGGGAGATTTTTAGTCATCAACGGTTTTTTTGTTTTGTTTGCCTCGCTAGCATTGTGACGTCACGGCTGGAAAAGTCAGTAGATCTGATAAGTCCACTGTAAGACAGATTACTGGACGTGCTGCAGAATGTAATGCTGATGATTTTTCATCTCCCACCGCCAGCAGCTTAACGTTGCAACTTTAAGATTTTCACATTTTCTGAGTTTAGGTTGTACGTGACGGTTTCAGAAATGCTCCATTGTTTTTCAACTCCTCCCCGCTCCGGCGAGGGCTGACTCACCAGCTGAGACGTGACCTCCTCCATCTTTATCTGCTTGACATGACCGACGTCGTCGCTCTCTAATTCGCTGCTCCTCCTTTTCGACTTCCTGGTCGTTTTTTCTCTGCATTTCTTTTCGGGGACCACCACACCTAAACAGACAGGAAAAATAATAATAATAAATTAAAAATAAAATAATAATAATAATAATAATAAAGTGTCTTAAAACACAGATCTTAGAACAATCAATCAGTCGAACGGCAAATAACCAACCCTTATAGTTTTGGATAAACAAGGCTGGATTAGAGGCAGCTCTGCTTGTAAATGTACTTATCCCAGTTACTGGGTGTGTTGATGTTGGCTGAACTCTCTGGCCCCAGTATTGGCTCACTACTCCACTGACTAAGCAAAAAAAACCAAACTGAGGTGCAACAAGACACTTTGATCTGTTGTTGTATTCTTAATTTTTAGTTTAACTCGTGTCCGGTGCTGATAAATTGCAGGAAACGTGCGACAGTATCTTTAGGCGAGGTAGGTCGGGCCACTTTTATTAAGGGGCTCAAACTCCATCCAACAACATTCTCACAATATCTTTACAATTATTGTTACTTCTTTACAAGGAAATTAAAAGATTTATAGCCAGAATAATTAATAAAGGAATAAAATGCCCGTGTCAAGAGTTGTACTTCGGCCTTTTCTCACTGAGTCACCATGTTACAGCAAAGTACAGCAGCTTGATTTGTACAGCAGCTTTAACCCCCATGGGCAATTTAAAGTGACTCATAAATCCTGGGCACACATTAAAACAGAATTTAAAAGCAAAATTAGGAGGAAAATAAAACCAGTATCAGTATAATAAAATAAAAATAATGGACAAAAAGTAGCCGATTCAGTGGAGTAATCGAAAGCCTTATACAGTACATTAAAAAAAAAGAAAAGTGCAGTAGAAAAAATTCAAGTATTCAAGCAGCAAGGCTTGTGAATACCTGTCCACAGAGTCAGGTGACACTGCAGGTATACGGGCATGCAGGCATTTTAGACATTTGGACGATGTTTGTGACTGAAAATGAGCCAAACAACAGAAACTAGGAACCAAAATCTCTAAAAACACAAGCGACCAGCAGGTCAGGGGTCGAAGCCGCAACACGCTTGCTGCGCTCATGGCACCACAGGGAGGTTATTAAATGGAGGCGTTCAAGAAAAACATGGCAGCTAAAGCAAAGGAGAGGAGTGTTTTAGACCTAAAAAGGTGGAGAGCTGTTTTCTTAAGACGTGTCGAAGAGATGGGGCAAACTGTCAATAAAAAAACCACCACATTTTATTACTCAGCTTTTTTAGACTTCTGTGAAGAGGTTCGTATGATGCAATGCACACAGAGCTTTTCACGTGGGACAAGAAACTACACCACTAGGGCTTATCAGGCCCTTTTACCACCAGCTGAATCATTTTTTTTTAAACGCACTGCAGGAGGGAAACTTCTGAGCAGGGCGGTTTCGTGCACATTTGGCATTTAACAGCTCCCTGTTATCAAAACACTTTGGTACGTCTGTGGTGCTCCGCCCGCCGATTCGGTATGTAACCACGCCGCCGACTCTCTGCCAGAATCATCAGTCGTCACAAACACAAAGGAACGAAAGTATAATCCCACTAGAAATACTGGTTTCCCAGTTCTATTTCAAGCAGCGAGATGCCGATCGGTAGTTGTATAACCAGGGATGGACCTGCGGTATTTTGGCCATCGACCTGCAAGACACTGAGTAGGATAAAACTCTAAACGTCTACAGCTGTAACTATCGGCCATTGAATTGATACGTTGATTGAAAGAAAAATGATCGGCAGCTATTTCTGATAGTCCATTGATCAGTTATGTCCTATTTAAGAAAAACTGCCAAACATTTGATGGTTCCAGCTCCGACTGAAGACATCATGACTTCATTTTTCACTATCTTCTGAAGTTTTTTTTTTTTTTTCCCCCAACCAAGCAACTCATGGATTAATGGAAAAAGGATAATCGACAGATCAATGGGCACTGAAAATGATCGTTAGTCGCAGCTCTTCTAATAATATCTACAGCAAATAAATATTACGAGTCAAGTATATTTGGCACAGCTGTGTAGAAAAACACACTGTGAAACAACAGTGTAAACACTGTGGGTTGCTGGGTCAACACTGTGCAATGCGTGTTAACAACACTCCTCCGCCCTTAATGACTGTACTGACAACAAAGTTTAGTATCTGTATGTAGCTAGAAGCTTTTGATTTCTCCCTCCGGTTTCAGTTTTGGTTTGGTTATTTCCATTTTTATCACGTAGAAATACGTTTCATCGACGAGGACTTTTTCTACGTTCTGACTTTGTTTTCTGACCTTCCATCTTGTCTTTACACGTAGGTCTGTTGTTGGGCTGGGAGAGAATCTCTTGAGAACGCCCGCCGTGTTCATCTGGACACTAGTGCGAAGAGGCGAGGTCGAGCTTGATGTCGACTGACAGGTGAGGCAGATACCTCCTGAGACGCCAACGTGTCACATGCTGTAGGACCGTAACCAGCAGTTATTTCTATTACTGGTTAATCCGTCTATAAAATCCCAGAAAGCCGTCAAAGAAATGCCCGTCGCAGTTTCTCAGAGCCGAAGGTGACGTCTTCGGACGTCTTGTTTAGTCTGACCAAGCGCCCAAAAGCCGAAAGAGTTTTCGGTTTACGGTGAATTAAAACGGAGAAAAGCAGCGAATCCTGCCACTTGAGAAGCTGAAAGCAGAGAATGTTTCAAATGTCATAAACGATTCTTCCATGGTCAAATTAGTTGGCAGTTACTTTTCCCTCAATGGACAACTCCATTAATCAACCAGCTGTTTTAGCACAAATGTGCAGCTAGTATCAATTTAACTGTTTCGTCTCTGAAGTGGTGAAAAAATAACATCTCAGACTCGAGGCCACGTCTGCAGGTTTCCTGCCCGACCATCAAATATTCAGTGTAAAACAATATGAGACAAAATCCTCTCACTTGAGAAGCCGAACCCAGGGAATGAATAAATTACATAACAATTATCAACACTTTAAAAAGAGCGAGAACTGGCTCACTGGCTAACAGTAGCTACGTGTGTGTGTGTTTTTTTTTTTTTTTTTTTTTTGATTTTTGCTGGTGGGCCGCCATGTTGTTCTGTTTAGGCCTAACCTACACTGTGAAAGTTCCATATTAGATATTCTGAATTTATGGGAAAAATCCTGCAGTTGTCTACGAGCTAAAAATATTTCTCCCTTGCTTGAAGAAGAAATGACTGAATTATATTGTCGGGTTGTGCCTAACATTTGGCAGCACAAGCTGCTCTGCGGATAAAAGCTGAGTTTGGATATGAGTTTCACGTCCATGCAGACCTCTAATACGTGAAAAACTGCATAAATAAACGCAGTTCCGCAGCTTTAAAGTCCTTGACGTGGGACCTTTCTGTCGTCCTGTAAACACAGTGCAATATTTTCCATCTGGCTGAAAAACGGACGGCGTTGCCTACTTTCTAACTTTGTTGCGGGGGAGCAGCGTGGCTTCGAAAACTCAAGTGTTTTTGCAGCTGCAAACCGTGTCCTAAACACGTAGATTGACACGGGTTGATTATTAATGCAACTCGCTACAGGCCAAATGGGCCGGCGCTCTTGCCTGCCTGTCCTTCCAATCCCTCTCCCAGGAAAAGTTGGAAAGCGTAGTTTCCATCCCTGCCTGGCAGAAAGTCGGGACAACTTTAAGTCTAAGCAGAGTGAGTGTGTGTGTGTGTGTGTGTGTGTGTGTGTGTGTGTGGAGTAGACGAGTCGCTCTCACCCTGCTCGCTGAAGGGGACCAGGCGGTAGACCTTGTACGGCTCGGAGATGTCCAGCTGGGCTCGTTCCATCACCTCCTTGAACTCTGGACTTTTGTTGAGGGCACAGCGCAGCCGGGTCTTCCAGGAGGCCGGGCTGTCCTGCCCCCCATCCGTCAGCTTTCCTTTGAACTCTGCCCACGCCTGCAGAAGACGTGGATGTTTCGTGTAAGGACAACTGCTCTTTAATGTGGGAGGCTCTAAATCATTTAGATGTGTAGAGTATTAAGGATTACGTGGTCTTGTTTTGAGCCAAGAAAGGCGTCTTGACCTTGAAGATGGCAGCGTCCTCGTCTTTGCGGAAATCCTGTTTCCCCGCATGCTTCCACGGGATGCGGAACATGGTTTTGGCCTCGTCATCCCACACCAGCCCGGGATATTTTCCACTGCTGACCTGCAACGGTCAAATGCAAAAAACACACAAGGGATGAGTTCGATTTCCTCACCAAAGTGTCTCGGGGCAATGTCTCTCGCTGCTATCCACCATAATCCACAGGGGAGAAGCTCTGAGTTGATAAGCGCGCAGATGTGCTCATCTGGCTGGCCCAGGTGTTTTACGCCCTGGGTTTCACCTCTCAGGCTACCCATACTCTTTTCATTGGCAGCCTGTGAGGAAGACCCGCGGATACTACTCGGGGCTGAAAAACTTAAGCTTTACCTCGTCTTCTGCAAAGTTTTTTCTTGGGGGGGGGGTGACATTTAATCTACATTTAGATTTATATTTCACGCTAAAATTAAACCGTCAGTCAGTGACAAGGCAGCAAAGATGCAAATACAACATAATTTATCACTAAGTATCAGGTCTCTTGACTGAAAATAACTGGCTGTAAAATTTTTTTTGTAGATTCAGATTTAGACCTGCGACGATTAGTCGATTAATCGCTCAACAGAAAAATAATCGGCAACCGTTTTGATAATCAAATAAACGCTTTAGTCATTTTACTTTAGGCAAAAATGCCAAATATTTGCTTCTCTATGTCATACGTGACAGTAATTATAACAGGTATTTTCTGACATGTTACGGACAAAGCAATTATTGGTTAAACGAGAAAATAATCGTCAGATTAAATGATAGTTGTGGTTCCGGATGGGTCAACGGCAAATTAATCACTAACGAGCAAAAACGCCGAAGTTTTGGTGGCTCCAGTTTCTCAGGTGTGAGGACTCGCTGCTTTTCTCTGTTTTAAAATCATCGTAGGTTAAATATTTTCGGGGTTTCGGACTGTTGGTCAAACAAAACGGGACATTTGAAGACACATCGCCTTGGACTGGGTTTTTTTTTTTTAAATATTATTTGACATATTTTAGATCGATCAACTTATGCAGAGACTGATCAGAACATGCAGCCCTACGGGTATCTCTCAGTCCAACGAAATGTGACTTATATGTTCAAATTTAGTCACAGGAGGATAAAACCCCACGAGTTGCAGCCTCTCGTTTTCAAAGGCGTCCCGCAGTATTTCTAATCTATACTTTGTTGGAACGCGATTTGGCTACAATTTTATCGTAACGCGTTAACTAAGAAGTTGATACAAATTTATGGTGTAATAAATGCAGGGAGAATGAAAAACCCGGACTTGAGTTCTACCAAGAGTCCGGGTCCGGCTCTTTATAAATTTCAGAGTGCAGCATTTCAACTCCTCTTATTTTTCACCAGTTATCGTAGAGCTGCTTTAGTTATAGTTTTGAATGTTTTTTTTTTTATTTTAAGCTGGCTTGGGGTAGGTCGGCACGTTTCTGGTGGCACACGGGATCCTCCTCTCTCGGGGGGGGGGGGGGCTGAATTAACCTGTTGTCGGTCCACGGGGCAGAAATGACCCATGAGCCCCCATTTAACCCCTGCATGTTGGATTCTGGTTAAAAACAAACGCACTTCGGTTAGGAAGGCTGACACGGTCTCGACAGTGAGGCAAGACAGGCCGTTTCGGCCGATACTGTGCTGTAGGGCTACACCTAATGTTTACCTTCATTACCGATTAATCGGCTGATTGTGTTGTTGGTCGGTAGGTCGTTTGGTCTACAAATGTCAGGAACAAGTGGTAAATTACTAGTAACATAATTTCCTTATGTCCATGGACATGTCCCCACAAAAGAAAAAGAAAAGCTGCAGATACTCAAGATTTGAAACGTTGAAAAACAGTTGGTAAACAATTAAGCGATAATCGAAAAAGTTGTTGGATCCGCTGCTTCCGCCTGTTTGTTACCGGCCTGTTGTTCACGGTCAAATCGAAGTGCCTGCGGCTACAATGTTTGTTTAATCTGAGCGGAGCCCTTCATCCGGCTCTGTCCCCGTCCCACCCCAGCCCTCCCCGTGTCCCACTGCCTCTGCCGCACACACATTAAAAACACAAACCACACGCACACACCTGCTCGACGATCCAGGAGCGCAGTCTCCGAGTGGAGCGCATTCTCGCTGCTGCCATGGCTCTTTAAAACAAGCAAAAGCAAAGAACAACAACAATAACAATAACGCTGAACAAAGCAAAACAGCACCATCACACACAGGTCGCAACTTGTCCTCACCGTGGCACTTTTAATAGCACTGTCTTCATAACAAGTATTCCGAACGACCGACAATAGTAACGGTCGGGGGAAAAAAGTCAGTGACAAGGTTTTAACAGCGACTCGTTTTAATGCAATTAGCGGCTCCGGCGTCCGGCCTCGGCTCAACACGGGCGGCATTTGACAAACAGAACTCCCACCAAAATAAATTGATACACCGTTTCTGAAATGAGCTATTTTTCAAACGGAGTCTGGTTTGAGAGCAAAAACTCGGGGGGGGGGGTGCAGCGTCTGCTCGCTGCCCGTTTCAGCGGTATTAATAAGTATAATCATTTATAGACGCCGAGACTCTAAATAAAGGAAGTGGATTTAAGTTTCGTTTACCTCGGTTGTGTTTCCTCCGCGGCGGCCGTGCAGACTGTGAGTGCGTCTGCTCTCTGCCTCCGCGGTTCGGGGCTCCGCTGCCTCTTCAGCAGGCGCTCCCTTTCCTAGAAGTCACGTGGCTTTCGGGAAACGGTGTGCGAGTCGGCCGCCAGGGGGCGACAGCGAGGGGGTGGGCAGCGTTTGGACGGCTGCTGAGCCTCTTTGTGTGTTTCTAGTAAGAATATTCTTAAGTTTAAAAGTGTCAGATAAACGGAGGGCAGTGAAGGTAGAATATTGCCCTCCTCATATGGTCCTTTTTACTCCAAAAAAGAAACATCTATAGAGGTGTTACTCTCAAGCGTTTCACCGTGACTGAAAGATCTGAGGTATCCTGATGAATAACATTCATTTCATTCAAGTTCAAAAGTATCAAAGTAGGAGTAATAATTATGCAGCAGAACGACCCGTGCCACTGTTTTTTTTTTTATATACGGTCTTGTACCTAAAAGTAACTGGTAACTATGGCTGCCGGATCAACGTTAGTGGAGCGAGAGTAGAAAGTAGCAGAAAAAGGAAATATTCGAGTCCAAGTAACGAAGTAGTTGTAGTTACTTTCCCACCACTACTCCTTGCACTAAAGAGTGTGCACCAAGATGTGTAGAAGAACAAAAGCCCCTCTCGACTGGATGTAAAATTAGGCGGCGTGCCGGACAAGCTATGGCGCGATCGATTCAAAGGATAGTTTTGGTCCACAAGAACATCATCAACAAAGCCACATTTCAAAAATAATCATTATTATTATTTATTTATTGAATTTGATTCATCCGTCCATCATACATAAAGAACTTCAACCCTTGAGACAGCGAAGAATGTGAATAATGTGTTTAAGTTTCCTTTACTCATATTGCTACATTGCTCTGACAAATTTTAACATACATCGAGTGCAGAAGATAAATCGTCAGATTCTTACGTATCTCCAATACATTCCTTTCACCTTTTTTTTGAAAGTTTACATCGTACATCTCTTTGACTTGACGACAGACAACATGAGATAAAGTTCCGACATTTGTAAGACTCTGAGCTAAACGAAGCAGAAAATCCCAACGAACTGCTTCAATGTGAACCCGTTCCAAAAGTTCCTCTTCTTCGAAATCAGTTTATTTAAGAACGACGGGGAAAGACAAGATTAAATTTCAGTGCAGAAACACAGACAGACACGACGACACAAATCAGACACAGCTGCCTCACAAATTCATTCTGTCCTGTTGTTTGACACACACTTGAGTCAGAAGTGTGGTCGTTGGCCGGAGACGAAAATGACTCCCCAGATGATTGGATCAGCCTCATTGGTGAAATAATTTTGTGGAGGTCTTCCAGACAGATTTTCAGATTTCAGTTTTTTATTTTTTTTATTTTTTTTCCCTCCCGGTGAGGACAGTGATGTGGTGTTCAGGGATCTTTATTTGTTGCGAGGCACCTTTTCTCCGAGAGGAACCTCCATCAGTTTCTGTCAGGAACAAAAAAAACAAAATTTATTCTTTAAGCTTTTCAAAGGAAATTAGGGATTTAAATTTCAAACCTGTAACTGAGTAGAGTTCAAAAGCAGTTTTTTGCCATCTAAAGAGGACCGCCTCACCTTTTCATACAAAACACGAGAGCATTGCACAGCGGTCTTGGAGGAGCATTGGAAAAACCGCATACCTGGTCAGCCTGTCAGCGCGTTTGCAAACAGTTGCATAAAACAGAACATTTCTGCTTTCTTTTGAAGGCTCCGTGAACATCGACGGGAGAGACGTTACAAAGCCCCTACGCCAAATTTGTGGCGACACGCACCTTCGGGACCGAATGGCACCACCGGCCCAAGCTGACAGGGAGGAGGAAGCTCGGGGGCCAGGGCCCTTGCTGCTGGTTTGGTAAGTCCAACCAGTTACCTCCCAGTTGTGAGCCCTTCTCTCTGGTTTGCTACCGACTGCCGACGAACTTGATTTTACGTTTTATTTTTGAATCGGTCAGTGGGACGGTTCCAGCGAGTGGATGAACAACGGCCCGTCATCTTCTGCTCCGGCAGTTTATCTGTCGCCGAGTCGGACAGACAGCTAACGAGCTAATGAGCCATTTAAGCCTACACTTAGTAATTGTAAATACATCTGCGACTCACGTGTCTGTACAGTTACAGTCAGTGCATTGGAAACGTATCTAATTTTCACTGACAATATTAAACTGGTAGTTTGTATATTGTACACACACGTTTGACGACTTTAATACAGTGGATTCAGAAAGTCTTCAGACGCCTTCACTGTTTTTCACATTTTATGTTGCAGCCTTATGCTGAAATTGTTTAATTTAATTTTTTACCCTTATCAATCTTCCCAACAATGACAAAGCGAAAACAGAATTTTAGAATTTTTTTGCAAATTTATTAAAAAGGAGGAACCGGAATCTCACATTGACGCAAGTATTCAGACCCTGTCTCAGAGCTGACGATGCGTATCAGATCAAAAACCCAGCCGTGAGGTGGAAGGAACTGCCCGCAGAGCTCAGAGACAGCATTGTGTTGGGGCAGGCTCTCAAGAGCACAGCGGCCTCCAGGACTCTTCAATGGAAGAACAACCAGGACTCTTCCTAGAGTCAAGCTGAGCTCCAGGGATCCTCTGTGGAGATGGGAGAAGCTTCCAGAAGGACAACCGGCGCTCCACCGATCTGGGCTTAATGGCAGAGCGTCCCGAGGAAACCAGACATGACGTTGGTTTTCTTGGGAGAGGCTTCCAGAAGGAAAACCTACGTCATGTCTGGTTTCTTCCAGACATGACGTTTAGAATTGAGGTCAAACGGTTCAGTCTTGTTTCTTACAGTCCTTCAGGTGGTTTATGCAAACTACAAGCAGCTTTCATGTGTCTTTCACTGAGGACCGGCTTCCGTCTGGACGCTCTGCCATTAAGCCCAGATCGGTGGAGCGCCGGTTGTCCTTCTGGAAGCTTCTCCCATCTCCACAGAGGATCCCTGGAGCTCGGCTTGGCCGGGCGGCCAGCTCTAGGAAGAGTCCTGTTAGTTCCAGACTTCTTCCATTGAAGAATCATGGAAGCCACTGTGCTCTTGAGAGCCTGCCTCAACACAATGCTGTCTCTGAGGGCAGTTCCTTCCACCTCCTTGAGTTTAGCATAAGGCTGCAACATAAAAAAGTGACGGAGTCTGAAAACTTTCCAAATGAACTGTATGTATCTGTTGTATTCGTGCTGTCGTAGAAGTTGATTTTTTTTTTTTTTTTTTTCCCCCCACCTGCATAATGTGCTCAGTAGACATCTTGGTCCGAACTCTCCATTAACTAAATGTAAAGTCGACGTCATGTCAGAAATCCCTGACACCTCTGGCTCAGAATTACAAGTCAGAGGCTCACGTGAATGTTTTTTTTGCCCCCCTCCACACGGCAGCAGCTCGTCGGTACTGTTTTAAACAATACGACGTGAGCGCAAACAGTAGTAGCTCACCTTGAGCAGTCGAGCGTGGTAAGCGTTGTCCTCCTCGTTCTCTCCTCTCTGCATGTCCACCTGGTATCTCTCACAGGCCCTGGTCAGCTCGAGGGCGTCGTAGAGCAGAGC
This sequence comes from Xiphias gladius, assembly GCF_016859285.1. NCBI lineage: Eukaryota > Metazoa > Chordata > Actinopteri > Istiophoriformes > Xiphiidae > Xiphias > Xiphias gladius. The sequence goes on along the minus strand of NC_053404.1, from coordinate 20,815,384 downwards.
CGGGTCCACAGAGTGGGCATTGATCAGACTGACCAGGTACTCCCTGTAGTGCTTCCTGCAGAAACACACACCTTTGTTATAGATACTCTCTAAGACAAAGTCTTTATCAAAGTGGAGGTTTGTAGAATATGCTCTTTTTAAAAGGAGGCCTTTTGGATTTTTTATAATGGAAATCTTAAACCTGCAGTGACTGATTTTTGGTCTCCGCCAGCTCCTGAGGGAAACCTCTGGCTCTTTAGCTGCTAAAAGCTCCACCGTGTTCACCGGCTGGTCCCTGGCCGCGTCTGAGCAGGTACAGCCGTTTCTCTGAAAACAGCTGCCGCGGTGAGCGTGAACCAGAACAGTTTTAACAGTGTTATTGGGAAAATATCCACTGCTTTTAGAGAGCTAAATGAGGACACGACATGGAAATTAGTTTGGATTATCCGTAAGTGTTAAGAGCCGTGGGACATTTGAGCGCACTGTAATGGAGGACAGTTTTCAGTTTGTCTCCTTAACAAACTCTGCTCACTTCAAATGACAGAATGAGGAAAGAATGTACTCTGGCCCAACAGCAGACCTCCCACCAGGGTCAATGAGAGTGCAGGATCCCCAGGAGGTGAGAGGTGTGTGACTTCCTCCTCTGCCTTAACTGTATCTCACACAAGGGTTTTAGTTTTTGCTGTCTTCTTAACTTCTCTTTTTAAAAAGGTCATGGTGCAGTGACTTTGGTGTGAAAAAATGCTCAATAAGATCGGTTTTCAATACTTCACTTTGAAAAATATAAACTTGTTTTTTCTATGGAAATGTTCTTTTTTCCATTTAACAAAACAAATGTTCCATGCAGTCTAAACACAATTGCTTATGAACTTTTTTTTGCCTAAATGAATCACAGTCTAAAACTGGTAAAATTTGATTTGAACTCAGGAACTCGCTGATCCAAGAATATGAATCTGACCAGATGTCTTATACCAGCTGTGCTGTACTCATCACCACGGACACATTTGGATTGGTACCAAAAAAAACGAGGTTCGATAGGTTGCCCCTCTTTGCGACAAAGCTTTAAAATTAGTTTGGTGAAAGTCAGACTTCCTGCTAAATTTGTCAAAACGCCAAAGGAACCTTCTAATCCTGAGCTAAAAAAGTAACACACGTTTCGAATTTTAGTTTATTTTCTAATAATGTCAACAAGTAATTACATTTTAGGATTGGAAGTGGATATAATTAGTGTTTTTATAATGACATATCAAATGACTACATAAAAATGAGTGATTCTCAGCTGAATCTGAAGCTCCCCTCCGCTTTATAGTCAGTTTCAGCTCGTTGTTCATGTGTCCGGTACCAAATCTTTACTGTTATGGTTCACGCTCACCGCTTTTATAGCGTCTTTTTTTTCCCCCCCAGAGGAAAAGCTCTTAAAAAGCCACTGAACTCTACTTACAAACGGGAGACAGACTCAGCCGGGGACCAGCTGGTGAACATAGTGGAGCATTTAGCAGCTAAAGAGCCAGAGGTTTCCCTCAGGAGCTGGCGGAGGAAAAAATAAGCAATAATGTTGCTCCGTAGCTGCTGCATGTGTAAAACTCTGGTTTAAGAGATGGCGGTTTGAGCAGACTGTACTAGAGAAGAGTTATGTTAGTGTTTTGTCTTATCCAACTCATAGTTTTCAGTCTATTTCCTTGAAAAGCTTGTGCTCAATTTAACCCTTTAATCTTAATCCTAAAATAAATAAAAACCAGACTGTACTATGGACTGTAGCAGTGTCAGACACTCACTCGCAGAGTCCAGCTTGTCCCGGCTGAGTTTTGATGCCGCACGGCGAATCAATCTGCTGACCCCCTTCGTCTTTCTGCTCCATCACACCGCAAGCGTCTGGTTCAGAGAGGAGAGAACAAAGTCAGTTTTTTCATCAACAGACGAATCAGAAAAGGATTGATATGTCCTAGGAAATGATTGTTTAAAAGTATTAAAGACTTAGACATTAAAATGTTCATTTTTGTGTCTCATTTAGAAGTGAGCTAAGTGTAGGCCAATGATGACGGGATCAGAAAACTGGCTCCAGATAAACTGAACTTAAATTTAGATGGCAACTTTAATAAATGACGCTGATGAAGTCTCATCTAATTTTTGTTTGACTTCCAGGTTTTCCAGAATGTGTGTGAACCGAGGGGACATTTTTTTTTTTTTTTTTAAATGTAATTTTTCGGTTTCTTTACTTCCTGAACACGACAAAAGATTGATACGAGGAGGAAACAGATGTTTCTAGCCGATGAACAGAACGCTGTTTTACCAGTTTGAGTTCCATTAGAAGGATCTGTGTTGAACTCCACACCACTCCTCTGAGGGGAGAAAAAAACAAAAACAAAACACATTTACATCTTAGGTTTGTGACCAGAGGGAGGGAATGGCTGAGGGAACAGTAGTTCAAGGACAATACAATAGGGCAGTGAAGGCTGCTGTTAGAATCAAACTGATGATCCCGTAGTTGAGTTCAATCATACAAATTTAGAGTCAACCAACACGTACACTTTCTGCATAACTCACATTTGTGCACTCTAGAGATCCCGGTATTTCTGGAATTTTAGTTTAAGTGAGAGCGAGCTGCCAACAGTCTAAAGGAAAGAGATTTTGATGATATCTTGCTTCTGTGGTCTGACATGTAAACAGTGTTTTGAAGCAGGACATAGCACAAGGAGAAGGTTACAAAACTAGGTATGTCAGCCAAGGCATGAGTGGAAACTAAATGTTTGTGTTTGTGCACTGGTAGGTCGTCAATTAACTGATAATATGCAATTATTTCATTTTTCCAGCAAAAATTCCAAATGTTCTGATTCCGGCTTCTCTTTGTCCAGGGTTTCTGCAGCGTTCACCAAGTTCTATTTAAGACTTTAAGACCTTTTGAATGCGAAACAGAACTGTAATCGGTATTTTTTTAAGACTTTTCAAGACCCTGTTGTCACACATGATAATAAATCAAATATTTTTGGTTTGATACTGATGTTCAGATAAAACAAGCAATTTGAATATGTAACCATGGGCTCTGGGGAACTTATAATGGGGATTTTTCACTGTTTTCTGGCATTTTATGTTAGAATAATCAAGAAAATACAGGTTAGTTGAAGCCCTAGTAATGAAGCTAAACCTTGAACAGCATCCTTACGTGCAGCAGGGCCTGTAGTCTGGGCGGCTCCCAGTCTCTTAGATAGAAGAGACAGTCGCGAGGGTGATGGGCGTGTAGACCGGGGTAACTGCACTGGGGCGTCTTACATCCTGTCTGCGAGAGGAAGCAAAAAGAATGCAAATACAAGAGGCAGAGCAGGTTCTGGTGAGGTCCAAAACCTAAAAAAGATTAGCTGAAGTCTACATCCTACCTGAGGAAATCTATCCTGGTGTCTGCACTTAAAACTTCCCTAATCATTTTACAAGAGATGAGATGTGAGGATTTGTCAGGAAGGACACGTGACAGACTTAAGGCTTTAAGCATGACTTTATCTACAGATGACACTTGAGAAGTAGGTACTGTTCTCTCCAGCATTTGCTCTTTGTTTCCAAATTCCCCCTTCAAACTCTCTGTCATTGGAGTCTTCAAGTCCCAGGCATTTATGGCATTTTCATGTTCACAATCTACAGTCTGCTTTTAGCTTCTGTCAGTTTGATTTTGATTTGTATTTTAGTGTTTGTTTTATCATCTGTCCATTTTAATGTTTCTATATTGCTTTTGAGTTTATTACGATCTTTTGGTGTTTCATTGCTCTCTGAAGCACTTTTTAACTAATATTTGGAAAAGTGCTTTGATTACGGTTTGAAGCTGAAATACTCAAACAGTTGTCTAAATGCTGCATGTAAATAAGCTGAGATCAAATTCTGTGCAATTTCCAGATGTCAGACGAGGTCAGAAACGTCAAAAAACAAAAGTGTCTCTGAAAACAAAGATATTGCTTCTCCCAATACTAACACTTGCTTATTTTTGTATAGCACATAAAAGAAGTGGAAGTCGACTGTAAAAACATGTATTTTGGTCATTGAGAGGCTCAAACTCTGCCTTTTCTTCTTTTTTTCTCTCTCTTCTTTCTCGACGATGTGACTCGATCTCACCTTGTGGTACGGGTTGTTGCAGCCGCTGCAGAACTGGTATCTGCACTGGGAGCAGCTGAAGTGCATGCAGCCGCCTTTCGTCAGAGCGTACTGGAACCTACAGTGAGGACAGGCTGCAGGAGGAGACCACATTCTGGTAAATTCTTTTAATCCACATATTATATGAAAACGTGTTGTTTTTGTTTAGGAAATACTGAAAGCTACATGAGACTTTCCACTAATCATTTTAGCTCTATACACAATGATAGTATTGGTTCAGTATTACTGATGCATAACCTGTAAGCATCGTTTTAATGTACTTGCAACTATTTTGTTAAGCCATAAATCGTTTAGGTAATTTTTCAAGAAAAAATGCAAAACATCTGTTGGTTCCAGGTTTTTAAAATGTGACAATTCAGTAAACTGAATATTCATGGGTCCTGGTATGTTGGTCGGCAAAACAAGATATTTAATGATGCTACTTTGTGCTTTAGGATATAGTGATGGATGCAATTTTTCCCTGTATTCTATTGTTTTATACCGTAGATCAAAGTAATTGGCAGATTAATCAATAATCGTCATTAGTTACAGCCCTAATCTTAAAAGTAACTAATAACTATACCTGTCAAATGAATGTAGTTGAGTACATAATACAATATTTTCCTCAGCTTCAGCACAAATACCTCAAAAAAAAACTTTTAAAGTTGGGTAACTCCTAAACAGGTCAAAAGCAAAGTGAGATTAAGGACAAACATTCTGGTCAGTGAATGAGTAGGTCAAGCCAGTAACAACAATGAAGTGTTAGGAAGGGAACTTAAACACTGTGGTCTGCGGTGGTTGGGGTTGATTGATGTACAAACACTGTTGGAGCGATGAGGGGAAAAATACTGAAATGAAACTTGCGGTCGTGGTTTAAGGTAACGTTCGTGGTGAGCCTTACTGATGCCGTTGTCTCTCAGGTAGCCGGCCAGGCCCTGCCTCTGGTACTCCGGATCGTTCTCCCTCTTCCACTGCTGGAACTGCTCGCAGGACAGATCCTGGTGTTGGGGCTCCCACTGAGACCAGAGAGGGGAGTTCACGAGTGCCCGTGTTTCAAGGCTCAATGTCAAAGCTTGTACAGAACCTTTTCATTTCATTGTTTTTTTTATTTTTAAAATCACATGTAAGATCAGCCCGATGACCCCCGCATGCGAGGAGAAGTGGTAACAGTGCTAATACTCACGGGTTTCTTGCACTGAGCGCAAAAGCTTTTCCGGCATGACATGCAGGTGACCTTCAGCTGGTCTCCATCGTTGATAAACCCGCTGGTGCACTGACGAAGATAGAAAAAGGAGACGCGTTGGTTACTGTATGTAAATATGCATCATAAAAACTTATTCCAGTGTAATATTTAGCATCCCCTTCTATGTATGCTTTTTTTCAAATAAATTCTATTTATAACATTTATACCCCTCTTAACTTCATCAGTAAACTCTGTAGAAATGTAAAATGCCTGCAGTAGCTTCACTTAAAATCTGCTGAACTTTGAATTAATTTCCCCCGCCTCAGCTTGAAGAAATGTAAATAAGTTTAGCAAATGCCAGGAAAAAAAAAAAACCTAAATAAAGAGAATTTGTTGATAAGGCTGGTGAATTATAAAATAAATCTTTGTATTATTGTCGATAAATACCATTAAAAGACCAAAACCAATAATGTGTTAGTCTCTTAATACTTTGACTTCCCTACTCTATCTGTGGCACTCAGCTCCAAGGCCACTGGTTCCTACTGAAGATTAAAACACAACAAAACCATCAGGAGGAAATGCTGCTTTTGTTGAGGACTATTTCCAGCGGAGGGTGAATCCATATTTGGTGGACGTGGGCCTGAGATAAAATAAACTAGTGTGTGTGTTCATTAAATGAAAGAACATGTCAAAGTACACTGAACTCAGGAAGCGCAACAGAGCTATAAATAAAGGCAGTAGGCGAGTATGAAAAGCATCTAAATTACACATGGAGGAGGAAATCAGATTGTGGGAACGGACAGAGGAAGAACAAGTGGACTGTTTTTTTTTTTTTTAAGTTTGGGGGAACTCACATGACAGCACCAGAGGAACTTTGGGTCTTTCATGAGGGCATGCTCGGTCAGCTTTTTATGAAACAGCTCGTACACATCAGGTTCCAGGCAGTCCCGCAGCTGGAAAAACAAAATGTTACTACTTTACTGTTCAAAGCAAAAGTGAAAAGAACAATCCAACATGTTGTTTCAGGTCATTTCATTTCGTAACCTGTTGCAGTTCACTTCATCTGTGTTTTGATACTAGTTCCCTGTAATTTCACTTTTTTTTTTTTTTTTTAAAAGAAAGGAATTTGGTCAACATTTGACTCAGCTTTCCCTCTGTGTACTGACATTGGTATTATTGTTTCCACTAAAAATGCTCAACCACATCTCCTCCGTCCAATTTTTATTCTCTTTAAGATGCAGTGATGTTTGACCGTAAACGCAACGGTATACTTTAAAACATATATTAACCTTATACAGGAAGAAATGGCTCTGTTGTTTATTTATACTTTTTTTTTTCCTCATAATTTGTATGTGTCAGTGCTGCTCAAAAATATATGATGGAGAAATGCATCTATTTTCTTTGGAAGATTCTTTGAAAAAAAAAATGTAAGAGTTGCTTTTTGCAGGTAAAGTGCAGTTATTCCTTGTATAAACCACACGATCAGGAAAAAATAATTTTAAATATCCAAGTATGTACATTATAGTGTGTTATAAACCATCTATTAAATGTTTGTGCACTGCTTTTAAAAGCAAAGTGTTTTACACTTTAGTATTATATGGCTGTCTTGACTTTTGTCGTGCGTCTATATCACAACTTTGTTCCTACAAATGCAAAGTCAAATCCACGAGACACACCTTTTTTCTGGGGCTTGTTGGTCTGTTATGACCAGTAGCTTGCAGCGTGTTGTAGTCTAATCGATCCATTTCTAAATTACTACAATGCTGCATTGGCAAGTGCATAGTCCTCACATTTTAACAAACTGTTTATAGTGAAAAAGAAACGAGTTTGATTAGCTTCCTCTTCTCATTGTCGTGAATCATCAACTCCCCTTTTCCATCATAATAATATTTTAACTGTCGATAGTATCAGGACACTACAGACTAGTACGTTAACTTATATTATTTTATTTCTGATCTCAATGTTAGGTTTTAAGATTTTTCATACTCCCCCCCCCCAAACTAATTCAGTCACTCATGCATATCCCCACTAGACAGTCTGAACATCTTCATCTACTTTTGAGAAACATCTTAAACAAACAGTGAGAGCTTCCCAATTGCAGTTTCGACTGAAGGACGATTAAACAAAAAAAAAAATAAAATGTAAAGGGATGAAGATGGATTTCATGACGTTTTATGTGAAAGACATTAATTTAAAAAAAAAAAATGTATGTCTCTCTCTCTCTAGCTATCTATCACTATATATCTCTCTATCTCTATCTCTATATATATAAAATTTAAAGTGAAATTTTCTGAGGGACAGTGGCCAAACAGAACGCTTGTTAAAAACAGGCACAAAAACCCTCGATTTCACCATGTTCCTCTTTCTCAGTTCACCTGTATGTCCAGCGTGGAGAAGTAGCTGTCCAGTTGTTCGGGGTCATTGATGTCGGGCTCTCCGCAGACGGGACACACCATGTCTCTGATGTGTTTGTCTCTCACAGCTATGGTGAAGTGCCGCCCGAAACACTCGTGGCACACTGAGCACTGACAGGAAGTCAGGGACTGCATCTGGAAGAGAGAAGAAGAAATTAACAGCTGCTTATTAAATGTTGAACTCCTTCGCGGATGAGGGCAGATATTGTGGGTCCGTGCATTTTATTCAAATATGCAAATAAAAGAAAATTGTTCTGTATGTGTCAAGCAAATTCAAAATAACGCTTTGAGTATTTAATTATTGCTTTTTTTATTTATTTTCTGTCAAAATAAAGTGTTTCAGGGTCTGATGTGTCCACTGTTTTCTTTTAGGCACAAATATTTGAACTGTTTCATCTGTTAAGATTAACTCTCAGTCACAGTTGGGCTGCCAGCAGCAGATCTATGCCAAATCAAGGGTAATCAATCATTGTTGATTATTGGTTTGATAAAACAGTTAGAAAAAGAACTTTATGCAGTGAAACATCCACGATACTAAATCATATCAAATCAAAAGCAGACACAAATGTTTTAATGCTATTGAAAGGGGCTCATGGGCTCTAACTCTAAATATTTTCACATTAAAGCTCTTGAATTTTTAATTCTTTGGTAAGCCTCTGTATTTTTATTAGTTCCTCGCAGCACAGTTGCTTAGTGGTTAGCTTTGCTGCCTTCCACCCAGAAGAGTAAAACACAACGGATGACTGTCCAATTTCTGCAACATCCGATATGCTATAAATCCTGAATTTGTGTATTACAGCTAGGCGGTAAAACCTAATTTGATGGATTGATTGAAGAAGTATGAAAATTTATGAGGGGGGATAATTTGCATGGAACATGGTTGCATGTTCTACTTCCTCATCACACACCTACTAAAAATATCCCAGATGCAAAGTTTTGTGCCTGTTTATTGCTTCACCATGTCACTCAGAGTAGTTCCTCCTGTTTACTATCTATATAAAAACAGTTTATATGAAGGTGGCCGGGAGGTAGATGAAAAGAAGTCACGTTAAAATGTGAAATAAAACCGTACCGTACAGGCTGCATAGTTTCAGATAAGAAATAAAAATACTTAAAGGATAGGTTCTCAATTTGTCAAATGTCTGTCTTAAATCAATAGTAAGGTGCCTATATGAACGCCGCAGTAATCATTCCTTCCTTCTTATCTGAAGGAAAGAGGAGGCTTCAGAGTTAACGGAATCAACTGAACATGTTCCAGAATAACGCAGTGGAATGACCTGGTTTTCTGCGTCAGTTGGTCATAAAATGTGATCCGCTCTTCCTCTAAGTCACAAGTGCAGACAAGCACAAGGTGCTGAACCTAAAACAGCACAGATAACGGCCGGCGTGAACAGGAGGAATGGCTACGGCAAGCACAACTTGCTGCACTGTTCATACAGCGGACAGACATAAGAACTGTGAACCTGTCTTACGGTATGACCTGCAGATTCACGCTTACACCCCCCGGCAGTGCACACTCTGGACCGTCACTTTCACTGACCCACCTTGCTGCGGGGGAAGATGTACAGGCAGCAGGGGCACTCGTTGTTGAGGAGACGCCTGATGAAATCCTTGTCATGCGACTCCTTCACAGCTTGCACTACGTCCTCCAGGGAGTAAGTGACACCCGGCTCCTGGAGCAACGACAGTACGAGCTCGCAGCGTCCCCAGCTGGGCAGGTCGTACAACGCCAGCAGGCGCCGGCACATCCTCTGCGGGGAACGAACGAGGACGGCGAGGAGTTTACTCGTAAAAAGAAGGTGGATTCGACAGAAAAACGACACGTTTCTTTACAGTGCGTAAAAACCCATCATTCCCATGCCAGTACAGGTACAAGGTGTTCACACGAAAAGCACTCGGGTAAATTGCCGCGGACTGACCTGTTTGTCCGGGTGTTTGGGGTCGATCGGTGGCTCGGGCTGGTCGGTCCAGATACGCTGGTGGAAAGGCTCGAGGAGAGGGCGCTGAAGCAAAGACAAAGCCCCTTTAACCTCACCTCCGCTCAGCCGCAGGGCCTCCTCACACTGGGCCACATCCCTGAAGCCCAGAGAGTGGAGCTCCCTCATCTGAAGACAGAGACACACACGACAGGGAGGGAACTTACGGATCGATGTTTACAGCAAAGACGCGATACATCCCCGCGTGAATACTTCCGCAGGACATATCCCGATAATGATGCCAAGAAATCTTCAATATTTAATAAAAGAATATTTGATGGAATATTTAAATTTGATGGAATGGTGCAGCCATAAAAAGTCTTAGGTTTCAACGTTTCACGATTACTCGATGAATAGACTGACCAAAAATGAATTGCAGCTACTTTGATAATCTGTTAACTGTTTGAGTCATTTATGAAGCAGGACTGGCAAACACACCGTCTGGCTCCAGCTTCTAAATTGTGAGGATTTGGTGCTTTTCTGTTTTATATGATGCTAAACTGAGTATCTTTGGGTTTTGGTCGGACAAAAAAAAAAAAAAAAAAAAGGGAAATTAAAGATTTCAATACTAGGTATTCAGGTGCTGATATGATACAAGTCATAAAGGCAGTTATTTGCTTCTACAGATACCTGCCACTTATTTGTGTTATTTAACAAACACATAACGTAAACATAAACATTTTTGATGAGGAACTTGCCAGTGTTCTCTGGTGGACAAACCCTGTAAAATAGCTACTGTTCCTAAATTACTTCAAACATAAATCTTAAATATTTGATATGTGAGGCCTTTCCTAACCCCAGACATGTTACACCTCCTACCCTGAGTTTGAAAGTTTCCTTTGCGTCCTCCAGTTTGGAGTTTCTGCACGCTACTCATTAACCAGGGTCAAGAGGGTCGTGCAACACTCCCACGTATGACTCCACAGACCGTCTTTGTTGTGAGTTATCTTTCAAGGTCAAAAAAAAAAAAAAAACTGGAGGAGACAGTCCAGAGACGTCGAGTTTTTTTCAGCTGTAGAGAGCCTCTTATCGTCCTCACCACAGACACCTGTTGAGACTCTGCACCGGCTTGTGTACCTGTGCATGCAGGAATAAAACACACTCTCCGCGTCCTCCGGTAGCTTTCCTCTACACCAGTGTATCTGCACTATTTTTTGTAAAAGAGTAGATCAAGATATATTGCTGCAGTGGCTGCAGTTGCTCTCTAACGACTGTTTTTAGAGCCATTTATCACTGTACTTTCAAAATAAAAAGGTGCCGAGAATCTGGAATCTGTTGACGACTGTCGTAAACTTTTTACAAATTTTACTCTTGTTTGGGTGAACTTTTAAATGTAATCAAAATAAATAAACAATGATATGACTTAGTAATGATTTATAAGCTTGTTTACTTATTTGATCAAAAGGTCTTGATTTAAATAAAATGCCTACTCCTTTAAGATTATTTTATTAAGACAAAGTTCTTGTACAGCAACATTTAACGTTAGAGAACTTTGGCCCCATTTGTTAAATAAAAAGTTTTGTAGAAATCTCAGATACGGTGCCTGAATAAGTATTATAGTGATAATCAGTTTATAACCATTTTGATAATATGAATTAATTAGAGTTTTGCCAATCATTTCCTCTGAAAGCAAAAGCAGTAGTTCATTGTCTGTCTCTCAACCGCGGTTGTCTCCCAGTCCCCGGCTCTACGCTCTTTAAAAGATACGATGAACCGAGCCTCTCCGTTCCAGGGAGTGAACGCTCGTACCACTGGTGCCCTTCAGGGTCACGGGATGAACAGTCCTTTTATCCTTGGGGAGGACATGGGGTTTTTTCACGGAATATACGACGTGAATTAGGTGAACGTGATTCATTGTCTAGGATTTGGACCGCAATGAAATCTTCGCACACGTGTGGATAGTCGCAGTGGTCCCGTGAAGAATAGCCGTGCAGTAAGTTTTGTATGGGTTTAAAACACGTCCCTGCAAGGACAATAACCTTCAGAATTATGCTTTGAGCTCCAGTAAATGTCTCTGTGTAAGACATCTGGTTCTCCCGAAACTTCTCCCATCCCAAGTTAACAAGCTCGCAAGATTTCCGTCACATTTCATAGCTCCAGCTTCTCAAATGTGAGGATTTCTCTGTTTTATATCATTTTAAGCTGAATATCGTAGGGTTTTTGGACTGTTGGACGGACAAAGCAAGACATTTAAACATGTCATCTAGGGCTTTAAGTAATTATGATGAGAATACTTAACCGTTTTATGACATTTCATAGTATAAACAGTTAACCAGTTATTTCTGAAAACAATCAATTAATCAATGATGAAAATAACCGTTAGCTGCAGCCCTAAATTAATAGTTTGACATTTTTGCTGGAAAAACAATTTAAACACTGGTTCAAGCTTCATTCTCAATCTTTAGGAATTGCTGCTCTCTTTTTTTATAATCACTATACATAGAGTTTATTTGGTTTTTGACTGTTGTTGGATGAAACAAGTTGTTGCTTTGACCTCTGGAAAATTTTGAAATGCAATTTGTTATTATTTTCTGACACTTACAGGCAAAATGATGAATTGAATAATAAGGAAACCAGATGGCAGATCAACCATCCTAATTGTTTTTACTTATTCTTTGATCTGTTCCCTATTTAAATCAAAACTCAGTCAATTTTGAACTATTATATTTTCAGTTCTTGTATGGCTGCTAGTTTTTAGATGACATTTAACATTTGAGAAATTCAGCTTCTATTGTTAAATGGGATAAAAAAAAAAAAAAAAAAATAGTTTGAAGAAAAATATTTAAGGTAAGTTATAAACTACTAAAAGTGTTAGACACTTTGTAGGCAGGTGCTTAGAAAACAGAAAAAAAACAGTATCGCTTTAGTATTGGCACCAAAAGTCAGGTTATTATATCTGCACTACAATCTAAAAACTTGTAAGGATACCCATCCCTACGTCTGAACGAGGACGGGAGCATGTCAGTCGTCTGCTGGACAGCTTTCTGAAATGAAATGCGTCTCAAGCAAATCTGCTCTGAGAGGACAAGCATTGATGGAAAAGGTTTAAAGACGATGATGCAAGATGTAGAAATTACAGCTAGAACGGCTGCAGCTCTAGTAGGAATATATCACTGTGAGTGAGCAAGCTGTGTTTAAGTAGCTACTTTTAGCCCTTTAGAATACACTGTCCCACCCGTGGGACGCTACTTTAGGTGCGTTTTGGTCTGTACCAGACTCAGTCTTCACACAACCTTGACTACTTATGTCTGGTGAACGGCTTAATTTTCCTACCTTGACCTGTCGGTCTCTCAGCAGCTGTGCCACAGCTCTCTCAGTGTCCCCTCCCGCTGCTAACCACGCCAGCTTGGCCTCAGCTCTGGACAGCTTCACGTCTTCACCTGTGGCGCTGGGACCGCTCTCCTCCGACTCCTCTCCGTCCCTCTCCACCGCGGGTTGTATCCCAGAATCCCCTGCTTTGTAGTTTAGCTGGACGGACGCTGCCATGGCGCAGATTTCATCCAGCAGGTGAGGCAGCTCTGATGTCAGCCAATCGCAGGGGTTGATGTTGCTGCCGCCGCACATGCAGAGGGCTGCGTACACCTCCTCTGGGCTGACCCCTCGCTTTTCTGCTTCCTAGGGGAGAGATGCAGTAAAGTAAAAACACCGAATATTGCCTAGTTTAAACTTTCAGATTGTCAGGGTTTATGTAGTAGCAAACGTAGAAGTAAGTAAAAAGTAGTTAAAAGGTTTTTTATTTTTGAGTTTTGGACTGTTGGTCGGACAAAGCAAGACAGTTGTAGACTTGGGCATTTTTCACTATTTTCTGACATTTTATCGAACAGACGATTGATCTATTAATCGAGAAAATAATCTGCAGATTAATTGATGATGAAAATAACCTAGTGACGCTTATGTTGGTAATTGTTTTACTTAATTGATCAATCGTTTAGTCTATTAATGAATCCTGGGGCTTCCCACAGGCAGATAAACAATCCTAGCCCACCCCACAATCACTCCTCTGGGCTTAGCAATGCAAATAAATTAGGGTTTATTAATCCGCAGAGTATTTTTCTGATTAAAATGTTAATTATTGGGTCTATAAAATGTCAGAAAACAGGGGAAAATGGAAAACAATTGTCCAAAACCCAAATATATTCAATTCACAAGGATATAAAATGGAGAAAACAGCAACTTCTCACATTTGAGAAACTGGAACAAGCTAATCTTTGGCATTTTTGAAAATGCCAAAGATTTGATGGTGAGAGCTTGTCAAATGTGAAGATCTGATGCTTTTCCCTGTTTAACATTATAGTAAATTATATTGGTATTTGGACTGCTGGTTGAGAAAGAGAAAACCCTATCTGAAGGGGTCAACCTGGGCTCCTGTCAATTTTTCTCTTTTCATCATTTTCCGATATTTAATGGACCAAACAATTAATAGATTATTTGAGAAAATGATCTGCACGTTTTATTGTTTCAGGGTTAACCGTTTTTTCTTGGAAGTGTAGAGCAGAGCAACAGATGCACGTGTTAATCCAATCACAGTTTACCTTTCTGAGCTGACAGACCAAAGTCTCCCCGCTAATTTCTTAAAAAAAGAAAGACTTTAGTCTTTAAAATTTGGTTATGGTTGTGTACGATTCTTCGGACGAAGACCTACTCTGATCTGGTGGATGAGGCTGAGTCCGTCTTCCCTCATCATCTTCTGCCTCTTCATCTCCATGTTCAGTCTGGGCTTCGGAACGGGCCTCGCACCGGGCTGAGGCGGATCCTTGGTGCTGGACGGAGTCTGCTGAAGAGACTGGGGCACAGAATCGCCAGGAGAGTCTTTACACGACAGGTTGCACATCTCACACACCACAATGGGCTTGGTGTTCACATAGGTGCAAAACTGGCAAGTCCAGTTTCCCTGTGAAAGAGAAAGAAAAGAAAGACAAAAAAAAATTATACATGTTAGGTAGAGAAATGTAGACAAAAATATGTATGAGATGCCTTTAAAGAATATACCAAAGGAAAAAAGGCGGCAGCATCGCCTCAACACAGTGACTTTCAGCAGTTTTAAATAAGATAAATGAGATAAATAAGTGATCGAAAGTACTTACAGTAGATCAAACTCTGTCATGAAAGGGGACTCGTCATGATCACTTTTCTCATCATGTGAAAGCAGTTCTATAATGTCTTCCATATTTCTGAGGGAGCTTTCCAAAGACTAAAAGACTCACCCTAATGTTGTTTTCAGGGTTATCTCCGCATGGCGAATGGAGTTACAAAGATGTGGACATTTACCCGGCATAGAGGGTCGATTGAGGAGATGCTATCGAGTAGTGCCGCAACTAATGATTGTTTTGTTTAGTCTATAAAATGTCAGAAAAAAAGCATTTGTCATTTATCCCATTTGTGCAATAAGTGCTCTAAATCCTAATACATTATAAACTTACAAGCCTCTCTGGTTTCCTCACACAGCTCGACATTTTATTTTTCTCATTTTTATTCCTCACGTTGCCGCTTTCCTAACTTTTATTATACCCCCTTTACTTTTTTCTGAATTGTGTGCATTGTACCATCGATTTTAATATCTTGAGTTGTCTAATTGAGTTTCTATTGTGTTTGTTTCAAGTTTCATGTTTTTGTTTTTACGCTGTCTTGCTGCAAAGATGACCTGCTCTGGTGGGAAAGTTCTGATCAAACTGATCAAAACTGTTGTTTCTTAATTTTCCGACAGTTGACTTGACTCTATTTCAAACCAACTGTTTCAGAACTACTGTGGTGCTGCATGGTTTTTTTGGAGCTCAACTCACACTAGGGACTAAAAGTCAGGATGTCTTGTCCTCTGCTGCTTCACTTTTAACTTTACGTCTTTCTGTAAGTCTCCCAGCTTTATTGAACTACAGTACTAAATAGCTTTGGTACCCCCATAATGAAAAGTACTTGCTTGAAAAAAGTTAAATTATCACATCAGACGGTGTATCTTTTGTAGACATCTCGGGGACTCTGCCATAATCACTTCACGGGTAATTTGAGTAACAGCACAAACCACAAAAACCTTGGTGGATGTCTTTAACATGTGCCACTTGGTGCACATTTTTTTGTCAGAGGTGGGAACCCCAAACACTTGCAGTATTAGTGCCCGGCAAAAGAAAGACTGAGAAGGGGGATAAACAACAGCAGAGAGACAAACCTTTGTTCCAGTATCAGTCAGAGATCCTGGGTTGGACAGCACTGGGGCGACAGGCGGGCGAGTGGCCAGACGGGGGCGCTCACACACCTCACAGAGGATGCTGCTGCCTGGGTTCACCACCGTGCAGCTCTTACACTGCCACTCTGCGGGATCGAACACAGACACAACAACATTCTCACTGCTCCGCTGCTTCATACGATAACTTCGTTTCCTTACGTCGGCAACATATTTTGTCATCACACCTTCATTTTCCAGGTGCTGGTTTTTACAACCTTGCTGAAACATGCCAAATGTAATTTTTCCCAGGCAAAATTAACGTGAACAGCTAATGAGCTCTTCTACATCTGGTAGAGATTTAGCGCATAGTTGTATATTTTTTTAAGTCCTAGTATTTCTTATCTGTTGTATTGGTTTATTTCAGTCTTTTGTCTTATTTTATTGTGCTGTACTTTATCCAATTTAACGTGCTGCATGAATAACGTACATTGTTATGGCGTCTAAGTCTCACCTGTGTTTGGTGATGTAGGCGCCGACGTGGGGTTTTCTTGAACGGTGGACGCAGCCGTGGCGAGTCGAGGCCGCTCGCAGGTTGAGCAGAGAACGGCTCGCATCTCGTTCACCGTAGTGCAGTGAGCACAGTCCCAGGGTGACAGAGATGGACTGAAAGACGACAGAAAAGCAATAAAAATTACATTTAGGGTACAGTGTAGATATCCCTCCCACGCTGCCCCTCTCCCTCCTTTAAAAGCACTGCAAACATCTTGCTGGAGATCATTATTCATTCATTCACTAAATCTGTATTCATATAGGTGGTCCAGCGAGATCAGTTCACTTTCTTTTGCATTTGAGCGCTGTGTACATATTACAATAAATCCTACGGTTAGACAAACATGAAACTTGCAAGACTGCAATTAAAAGAATAAGGATAAAGCATTAAATAAAAGCTAAAACACAACAATAAGCCAAGGCAACCTTAAAATCCACCTCTGACTCAGATCGAACCAATACATTTAAAATCTGCAAAAGAAATCAGCTTTAACTCCTGCTGAAGTTTATTCAACCTGAGTCGAGTAAAACATTTAAAAAGGCCTTTTTACCGAGCTCTGCTCTGTTCCTCCATAGGATGCTGGTGGAGTACATCTCACTGAACACTGAATCTCCGACAGTTATCCTTCATGAGATAAGAGAGTTTTCTGGAGCAAATTACGTTTTTTGCATCCAGCTTTGCTCAGGTTTTTAGGTTTGCTGATCATTGCTCATACGAGGGGGAGATTTTAAATTCTTGCATAAGATCTTTTTGGAGGACCATGGAAACGGTTTTATTTATATTTTAGACAACAAGCTGAAACTTTTATCCACGGTGCTGGACAAATGGTGAGCAAATAAACCTGTGACCTCATTAACATTACCACCACTCTGATCATTTTACCACACTGCTGCCAAATGAGAAAGCAAATCAGTAAATCAGACAGTAAAAGGCTTCTAACATCTCAGTGTGTTCCCGGTGAGTCCGATTATTTTCCTTTTTCTGCTCACCTGGATGTTTTGGCTGGTGTAACGACAGTTCTGTTATGTCCCTTGCGGTCAGGGTGAGAGTGGAAGAGCCTGTCACAGTTCAGACACAGTCTCTGGACACAGGTGGAGCACTGAGCGTGGACAGCCGAAATGCCACAGATACTGCAGGTCTCTTTGGGTGCAAAAAAAAAAATAAAAACACACACACACACACACAAAACAAAAAATACAAGGTGAAAAGCCACAGACAGCAACAAAAACTAACTTCTAGCTTTTGTAAGATGTTTCCTAACGTGTTCCTGTTTTAAAGCCTGCTGCAGAGTGGCATACCCTGTTTGGTTTTCTGTATTTTGTCTCTCTTGTGATTGGCTCTGGAGGGGTGGCGGTGGAAGAGGTCGTCACATGCGTCGCAAAAAGGTCGATTGTCACAAGATGGGCAAACCAGAGACGAAGCGCTGCCACACAAATTACAGTCACCCACAGCAGGTGAGTCTGGAGACAGAGAAGGTACTTAGCTGGGCCTCTAGCTGCACTGTTCAGTGTTACTGGTGCAAATGAATAAAGAGTAAACATGTGAATTCCAAGGCAGTATTCAATGAAGAAAACACAGTGGTAGACTTAAGATGCATATGGACTGGATTTCTTTCTCTGGGGGAGGTGGGGTGATCTTAACATTACCTGTGCGTGTCGGTGACTTTCATCCTGTCTGGAGCGCGTATTTGGGTCATTTTTCACCTCAAGCCCAGCAATAATTACAATCAAAATTGCCTACTGTGTTTCTGTGAACTGGCTCGTCCCCCTGTAATTTAAATCCCATCCAGTGCGACGACCTGGTATTTTAAAGTGGATTTCTGAGTTTTACCAGCGGAAAGACCTGCTATCCGTTAACTTTTACTTACTTTTCTCTTTAATCTGCCTTTAATGTGGAAAATGGACTGAATCAGAATTTTTTTTAATGAATTTTATAGATGGAAACATTTTCAAATCAACATAAAGACTTATTTGGGAACCAATAATGATGACAGAAAGAAGCCATCAGGAGAGCAAGACCCCATAAAAGAATGTCAGCAACAGGTAGGTACTGGCTTTCTCCTGGGCTTTGTCCTGCTGAATGTCCATGTCTATCCCAGACCATATCCTGCAATTTTGCGATGGTTAAAATCCCGTCCGCAACGAGGACTTAAATTACTGAGGAGCCAATGTGAATATCTAATTCCCTACCTCCCCCTCTATTTTTAATCCTGTCCAAATGGGGCTAAAATCTAAATTTGTGGATTCAAGAGACTCTCTGTAAAAGAAACCCGGCTGACTGTTCTTAGTCACACACTGGCGAAGAAAAAGTCCAAGAGACCTGTGGAAAACGATTTCATCTCTTGGTGTCTCTCTAAAACGGGCGAAGGAGACAGGACCTGGGGTTTGTCTCCGTGCTGCTCCTCTCCAGGCAGCATAACCACAGAGTCACTCACCATCATATCCTGAAAGAAAACAGCATCGCAGTAAATACTCTTTACACTTTAAACTGGATGAATGGAGGCTGTAGCTCACTACGATCACCACAGTGCTGCATGAAGTATCAGCACTGACAAATTTAAAACTTGCATTTACAGATTTAATATATGTAGTTTTTTCCAGCGTCCACGCTGAACCAAATCCTTTTATTTTTCGTGTAGTTTTTGATTGTTTTATATTATTGAATGTGTTTTACATCACACTTACTTTGCAGAAAATGTACAGGCGTTGGCCTTTATTTTGCATTTTTATTTATGATATTCTGTTCACCGTCACTGGCGACTATTATACGACAAAATGTGTGAATCCAAATAAAGTAATGTTTTTATTCCATGTAATTTTTTTTCAGGAGCTGGTATCAAATTTAAGACTCAAAAGAGATTTACGGTCGTTGTGTCCTCCTCCTAATACAGTAAAATAAAAATAAAATACCACAGTATAAAATAGCCATACAAAAGTATCAAATGTACAATGTTCAGTATCAAATTTAACAAGAAAGAAAGCAATTGAATAAAAACAATGAAATACCATTAGGTATGAATATGAAAATATAAGTATAAAAACTATTTAGTAGATTATATAGTGAGTTGTGAAGTAAGATTATGATCATTCGAGTAGATGTGGAAGTGTTGATTTGGATAATGTAAACATTCAGTGACAGAATTTAAGCATAAAGCTTCTGCAAATGTTTGTACAGACCTGCTGCATGACAAATGGGAAGATATCTTTGAAGTTTTCTAGGTGAGGATGAGTGCCCTAAACAATCACAGACATAAGAAATGGAATATGGTGAATTCCTTGCACACAAAAATAAAAACTACTGGTCATAGATATTTACAGCAAATCAGATGATTGACTACACACACTAATACGAACCTTAACGAGCATGTCCACCTCTGTGCGTAAGGTCATGACCTCCAGCGTCACTGCAGCAACTTTCTCGGCATCCGGTTCGCTGACTTCATCCGGGAAACTGAGGCCATCTAACTGCTGATTGGTGTAACCGTAGAGATAGAGGACTCTACGCCCACCCTGTGGAAGGAAACCAGGTTTGAGATCATTGTTTAAGAGGCTACGCACCAATGAGTTAGTCATTGTACTTACTTTCTCCTTTTAACGTTACTTTCTGCAAGAAAATCTGCCTCATTTGCACCAAAAGCTTCAAACCTCAATCAAAGTCTTGCTCAAAGCCACAAAGCAGAATTTCATTGAAAATGTCCCGTAAAAAGGGAAGATCTGCACCAAATGACAGATTTGCTCACCTTGACGGCATCCACTGTGGTTCTGAAGACGGGGTTGTTGTGCTTGACGCTCCTCCAGTACCTGGGCCTGGTGGGGCAGGTCAGGTTACAGCCATACTTCTCCAGGATACTCAAGGCCTTGACCAGTCTACTCAAAGACTCCATAACCTGATAAAATAGAGAGAAAGTTGCTAGGTTAGTAATGTCATTAGGGCTACTACGCATTAATAAAAGGCTAGGGTCAACTGTTTACCGACATTTAACCACAAATTTGTGACTTCCAACAATGAGTTAGTTGAGGTTTTTTTATCTACAAACATCCTAAATATAAAAGTCATTGATCCAGATTCGCTAGCAGGTGTTTTTTTATGTGTGTCTTAAGGTTTATGTCACTCATGTTTCCAGCAAACAGATATTAAAAATTAGTCTTTCTTCAAATGTTAATGCACTGTTACTTTTGATTTCACGTACTTATAAAACTTGAAAAAAATGTAACCATTATTGTGTCAAGTGCAAAAAGTACTTAGTAACCCTCCTTTGCCGACTGTTCAGCATGGGGATGGAAATATTCTGCTCTGGATCATGTGGCAGCCAGTGGCACAGAAACACTGTACGGACAGATACGGATAGGAATGGATTTCACCAAGTGTCAGCAACATGTGGATGCAAAAGTCCGGCAGTCAGTCGAGAAAGTGAAAATGAAAGGAGCCTGGCTTCTACTAAAGGACAACGATCCAACGCAGACCTCAAAACCCACAAGCTTAAGCTTTTGGAATGGCCCTCACAGTCCCCCTGATCTGAACATCACTGAAAACCCGTGGAAAAATATAAAAATATATCAATTGAGAATTGAAAGACTCTTAGCTGCCTAAAAAAAAAAAAAGTGTGAACAAGCTGTGACATCTGCCACAATTACTGTTTACTTTTTTTCTGTTGTTTAAGTTCATGAAATAAAGAGTAACCGTGCATTAACATTTGAAGAAATATGTAATTTTTTCCCAACTTTTTCTCTCACGGCAACATAACTTTACATGAACATTCCTTCTTTTTGGTTTTAGTTTCACAGTAAAATTAGGAAATTTAAAAGTTTAGCTCACTGTATGTCAGGAAATACTATGTGACACAGCATCACCAGCACAACAGGATCAGTTGAGAGACAAACTCTACCTCCTGCCTGCTGCGGCTGGCCACGTTCTCCCTCAGCATGGCCTCCGCTGAAAGGTGACGGTACTTCTCGGACAGAGGCAGAGCGATGCTGGCCATGGTCTGGACCTCAGCCTTCACATCCTGGGCTAAACCTGAGGAGGAGAGGAGGGACAGGGCTCTCCTCCTGACCTCGTCCATCTGTACAGACGGAGGGCTGCTGCTCATTGCCGCTGAAATGGGAGGTTGACAATTTGATGATCAGTTCCTTGTTTAAATCATTTATCACAAAATAAATTCTGATATTTGCACATTCCAGTTCCTAAGATGTGAGAATTTGCTGCTTTTCTCTGTTTTATCTTACATTAAATTGAATATAGCCGGGTTCTGGACTGTTGGTCAAACAGAACAAGCAATTTGAGGTCCGGGAACCTGTCTCTTTTTTTCATTTAACAATTTTCTGACATTTCATGGACCAAGCAATTCATAATTAATCTACAAAATAAAGAACGGTTTAATAAACGATTGTAGGGTGAGGACTTGTTCGTGAGCCCGTGGAGAAAGGAAAAAGAAAATAAAAACGAAAAATAAATATATCTCTGCAGTCTCAACGCAGTGGTCTCAGATGAACACATCAGATCAACACATACAGTTTAAGAGGAGGAAGCAACGTGTAATTTTAACTTCGCATCACTCAGGCAAATTAACGTCTCTTAACGACAGTCTTGCCAGTAATTCTTTTATTGAGAATTGGCTTTGTCTCTGAGCAGGCGTCAAATCTGGGACGTCGCTTTTTCCAATTTATAAGACATCACACGAATACACAAATCTGCACTTTCAATGACAGACTTCTGCAATCGAGAAACAAGTACAAAAAAACAAACAAAACAAAAAAAAAACTAAAAAAAAATATTGTTGGATGGGGGCAAATCCATTATAAATCCTCAATGGTCTCCACCACATTTTAGAGGGAGATACTGTACCTTTTAATGTACTACACTTATTTAACAGCAGTGCTAGTTACAGTATGACCGCCTCAGAAAAATATAAAGGCACTGTTATCGACTAACCCACCAAGCAATTCATAAAGCGGTTCAAGTCAGCTCCACCTGGACCAGCTACAGCAGCAAAACTCCCATTGATGCCACCCTGTATTATAGTAAATGATGACAAAATGAAGTCTGACACAGGGGCATTTTTCTGCATGTGGAGTTCTGGTAAAAATACCTCCGAGGTTCTGCTTTCCTAAGATTCCGAGTAAACTGTTTGAGCGAGTGAGTACACGCTGTGGCATTTTTCTCCACTTTTCAAAATCAAAGGCGTCGGCGAGGAATAGTTCAAATCCGCAAACTACCTGAACACTTGACAATTCTGCCACTAGTAAAGGACAAATACAACATACCGCGTTTTTATTTTTTTATTTTTATTTTTTTTCAAATGTCCATCTCCGGCATTTGTTCTAGGTGTAAGTTGTCAGCAGGTAGCGGCAGAGCAGGGCTCCTTCGGGATAAGGTCTCCTCAGTCATTTCTCTTTTAAACCGTAAATATCACAGCTTGATATCACCACGGGAAAGTCCGGGCTAATAATAGTTTCACTCCCCGTGACGTTACGGTAGTAAACAGCTGTCCAGCCGAATATTAAATCATAAGCGCTACCGGACAACACTGTAAGTGTTTGGTTTTTTGGGGGGGGGGGTTTTTGTGTGTTTTTTAACGGTAAAATCTCGTCCAACTGGAGTTACCGGTGTCGTCTGTTAGTTTCGGCGTGTCCGAAGCTAAGAGTTTGTAAGCTAGGAGGCGCAGCGGACAACAACAATTCACGTTGCTGGAAACCGAAACTTTAAAAAAAAAAAAAAAAAATGTAGCGTTACAACTACGTACCCGTCGTCTTCGAGGCTCCTTTCAACGGCTGTTCCGTCGTCCCGCGTCCCGCTGGAGAGTCTCTGTGCCCCCCGTTAATGAAAAAAACGCGTTTTTGCCATGGTGTAAGTGGTTAAAGTCTTACCCTCGCCGAGCTTCTACTCTGCGTGTGTGCGTGTTTGTGCGTGTGCGTGTGTGTAGCTCTGGAGCTAGCTTCAAACGCGGAACTCCACTTTTTGCGTTTTTGCGTTTTCCGCTCTACTTCCTGTTCGTTTTTCAAAATTGAAGCGGGGTTTCTTCAAATTAAAAGCAGTACTTTCCAATTTTCTTTTTTTTTTTCTTTTTTAACTCCGGTTACCTGCAGCCCCGTTGACACCGGTTGTATACACTCATTTTATTAGGTACAACTAGCAGACGCTAATGCAGTCCAATGCAAAAAAACCTTCCCTTACTGTTTTAGAGAGGTGCTGAGTCAACTTTGTGGTCATTTTGGAGGATGCAGTTTGTGGTGCTGTTGAGCTGGTCTTCTCCTTTTTCACTAGGCCCCGTTCCCCTACATTAACTATGTTTTTTTTTTTTTTTTGTCTCTGAAATTATTAATTTCAATTCACTTAATTTTCAGTTAATCTGTTAAATTATCAATCAGGTTATATGAATAAAACAATGTTGTTTAGTTGGTTTGTTTTACTGCTGTTTCATGGGGACGTTCAGAATTTTTTGAGACACTGTCTTTTGGAATTTTTTTTTTTTTTTTTAAACAGATGTGAAATTATTGTTTCACATTGAGGTGTACGGTCATATATGTAGAATTGAAACCATGTGTTGGAAGTCCCTAGGTCAAAGGTCGTCAGAGGGCGCCTCATAGCTTGAAAAGGAAGTTAACGCTCAGTGACTGGAGCCGTGTGTTAGTGACAGTTTTTTAGGAAAACAACTGTCGTATTTAAGAGTCGGTGACCGAGGCTGATTCTCAGACTGGTTCATCGGCTTCACACCCTCTCAGGAGCAGATCTGCAGGTGCTGGACTTGACGCTGTGCTTCTTTGTAATAAACCTTTATATGCAATCAAGACGGAGTCTCCTTCATGCTCTTCCCATCATCAACACCATCCAGTAAAGTACAACATGTAAAATAGGAATTTTTCTTTTCACATAAGGTGCCTGAAAATGTGCCTGTATGTGACCCTTATCACACGTCAAATGCTGTTCAACATGTGCCACACCACACGTCCCCTTTTTTCTCACGTGATGATATTTCACATACGAAAACCAAGTGTCCATCATGTGAAATTAAGATTTTGTTTTTTTTTTCCCCAAAGGAGGTAAGTAGCTTTTCCCACTGATTAAGTAACAGAACACAATACTTTATATAGAGTTTATTACTGTAAGTAAAAATAATTTGGCGCCACATGATTGGCTGTTCACGTCTCGAGAAATGAACCTGCATCATTCAGGGGGATTTTGGATGAATGAATATCTGCGTTAACGTCAATATTTCAGTCTTGGACGCGCACGATTTGGCCAAAAGCCGCAGTCACTGCGTACGCGTGGATATTGGGTGTGAATCTCTTCACCCAGGAGTCTACCGAACCCGTGAAGTGGGAGTTTTGAAATTTGAGGAAACGACCCGGAGGAGGGCGACGGTGGGAGGCGCCAACTGCATCATCCGATGCCAAATCGAAAGTAAACCGGGGAGAGGAAATTAAAAAAAAAAAAAAACAGGCGATACGCGTCGTCCTCTCCTGCACCGGCTCACCTCCGATTTCCTTTCGAACAAGCAAACCGAACCCTAATTTATTTGTCCGCGGGGTGAAGAGTTTGCTTTTAGTCATGTCAAAGACGTCCAGCCTGAAAATAAGCCGAGCGAGTTCCCTGAAGGTAAGTTTGCTGCGGTAAGTGCGCTCCGTGCGGGACCGGCGGGGGAGAGGCTCCTTTATTCTGAATCAGTGGCTTTTTCTTTTCTTTTTTTCTTTTCTTTTATTTGCGGCCGGTTCTTCCGAAGCGTCCAGCACCGACATGTCGGAAAAACGGAGAGTCAGTTGTGCTCGGTAAAGCGTCGGAAAGTCCCTTCGCGAGAGGAAAGCGAAAGTAGATCCAAGCCGTTTTTTAATGTAGCATTACTCAGCGGATTAAAATGGTATTGTTGTGGAGAGAAAACAAAAACAAAAGAGTGTTTTAATTGACTTTATTCTGTGTCCCATTTCCCCACAGGTGGAAAACTTCCACCAGTCCCTGTATCACGAGGTCTGTAGAGCCACTTCTGACGTTGAATGGCACATTTTTTTCTCCAAATAATCGGCTTCAAACTTGACCTGTTTGTGCGTTTTGTTTTTTTATTTGAATGTTTTCCAGGCAGAGAATCTGTTCTCCAATTACATCCCACTGAAGATCATACAGCTCGATGCCCTGCTCAGGGTCAGGGAGTTCATTATTTTACTATAACACATGGTGGACGCCTGACATAACCCGGCGGGCCCCTGCGTTTGCTGCTCCTCATCCTTCTCGTGCCGTCTGTGTTTTCAGGACGATGCCCTCAGCATCACCGACGTGTCCTCGCTCCAGGCTCCGCTGGACATCCCCATACCAGAGCCCCCCTCCCCGGAGGACGAGGTGAGACCGGCTCCGCTCGTCCGTTTCACGCCGCAACAGTGAATTTAACCAATCGCACGTTCAGGTGCCACAAGTAGAGAGACCTCAAGAGAGATACTTTGATCACACCTCGACTGGGGCCCCTCGCCGGGTTAATCGGGCCCCGTAGTAAAGTACTGTGATTTGTCTTGCATCAGAAGCCAAACATGACAAAAACAAAAGTCCTGAAATGTTTGTCCCTTTTTGACCCATGCAAATCTGATCTCACAGGAAATGGAGACTGACAAGAATGAAGATGATGAGAAGAAAAAGAAGAAAGGTAAAGAGCTTTTTTTTTTTTCCTTTTCCATTTTTCGTATTTTTGTTGTCAAGGCTGACGGGTAGCATGTGGCGTCTGCACAAGACGTATATGACGGGGTTTGGCAGAAAAGTCCTCCTTTTCTTCCGCAGCTCCAAAATGTGGCTTCATCAAGGGGAACGAGAAGATTATGATGCTTCTGGACAGGGTGAAACCGGAGATCGTGGCTCTCAGAGAGACAATCATTGCTGTAAGTGAATCACTGGGAGTTTAGAGATGAAGGCTGACCCAGTGTCTGCCTTAAAAACAAAAGTGGTATGGGGAACCTTCCGGCTTTCGCATTTTTGCATAGTCAAATTCACTTTTTCCCTGTAGGTGTCCTGCTGGATTCAGCATCTCATCCCAAAAATAGAGGATGGAAATGACTTTGGAGTTGCCATTCAGGTACATTTCCATTTAAAAAAAAAAAAAGACCGTACCATGCAGACATAGTGACATATGTTAGTTAACGTGCAAGCATTATTAATGGTTGGAAATTATCCCCCCCCCCACAGGAGAAAATCTTGGAGAGAATTGCTGCTGTAAAGACCAAAGTTGACGGTTTTCAGACCAACATCAACAAGTAGGCTGGATATAAATGCTTGCGTTTTATTTTATTAAGAATGCCGGATATTTGGACTCTTTCTAAAGCAGGAACCAAAGCGTTTTTTTTGTTTTTGTTTTTTTTTTTAAATGGTAATTTTGGTTGATATCCACACAAATTTCTGGTCACGTGTCTGTTTTTAAAAAAAAATACTTAGGTACTTCTCGGAGAGGGGAGATGCTGTCG
Organism: Xiphias gladius; assembly: GCF_016859285.1. Classification (NCBI taxonomy): domain Eukaryota; kingdom Metazoa; phylum Chordata; class Actinopteri; order Istiophoriformes; family Xiphiidae; genus Xiphias; species Xiphias gladius. The sequence goes on along the minus strand of NC_053404.1, from coordinate 20,788,579 downwards.
CCAAAGCCTCCAAAGACACCCACGTGGTGAGTGTTAACAATGTTCTCGTCTACAGCTTTCCCATGAAGAAAACAAAAACAAAACAAAACTACGCTCCACTACATTTCAGAGCCAAATATTGCACTTTTTAAAAAATCTTTTTGCTCTTCAGATTACAGTTGTTCATACCCCTCCTGTTATAGCGAAGTGAAAACCAACGCATCTCCAAATTTGGTGATTTTTAAGTTGAATTTTGTGGGGGCAAACTGTAGGGGTAGCTGTTCCTTTATGGGTTGAGAAAATTCCTCCTACTTCCCACGCTAAACGAAGTATTAAAAAGCCCCACTAGAGTAGCTGGAAAATGCATTGTGTACTTCTTCCACCACTGCCGGCTTTCCTTTAAAAGATTCATCTCCAAGCGCAGGCCCGGATTAACCTTGAGGAAAATCACTCAGGGAATTTTTTTATTTTAAATTTAGGGTTCATTCGAGATGAAGTGCGCCCCACCTGCAGAGCAGGCGAGATCGGGCGGCAGCGGCGAAGCCGCAGCCCATCTGTCCAGCTCGTAACCAGTGTCCACTCGTTTTTTTTCCTTTATTTTTATTTCACAGGGTGATCTATTAAAATGCTGTATAGGCCAAATGTGATCATCATGACAGGGCTTACGGTTTAACATCCACATTTCTGTTATTTTACAGTCAGATATTTCGACTGTCAGAGCTTTGTATTTGTACAAATGTTGTTATAAGAATCTTCACATCCCACCGACCAAAAGTCTTTGTTGCTTAGTACAAATTGAATCGGTAATAATCATATTGTAGATTGCCTGCAGTCCATGAGAGCTACTTTAAGATGAATGTCGTCAGCTTCTCTGACTGACTGAGTAACCATCGACCGCACAACACTTTTTCTTCAATTAAACCAAAAATGACAAAGTTTCTACGGAGGGCCACGCTGCTGATCCAACTTCTAAACCAATCAGCTCCCAGATCAGGTGCGAGCCGGGTGTTTTTGCAGTCGGTGGAAATAAACCGGGGCTGCCCTGATCTCGTGAGGCTGTTTTTTACGTTTGCGCGACATCAGACCGAGCCAGACAGAGCGGCGATCGCCGGTGATCGATCCTGGGGCCCTTCTGCCCCGTGTTGAGTAAACCGATCTTGACTTGTAAAACTGGCCGGGTGCTCCTTTAACTCAGCGTTCCTTCCCCCCCAGATGGACTACCGCTCGCTCGTCCACGAGAAGGACGAGGCCATCTACTCCGAGATCAGAGTGATTGTTCTCGACATCCGCGGCTTCCACGTGAGTCAACCCGACCCTCTCAGGAACGTTAACCGCCATACTGTCGCACAAGAAGATTTAAACTCTCTCCTACCTGTTTGCTCTAGGCCGAGCTCTACGACATCATCAACAAGAATCTGGAAAAGGTGACCAATCCAAAAGGAGAGGAGAAGCCCTCCATGTACTGAAGCTGGAGGGAAGGGGAGCTGGTGATGGGGAGGTAGCGCCGGGACGGACTCTTCAATCCTCTGCTCAAACAGCTGTATCGTTCATCTGGTGTATTCAGTATCAATCAACCCCCCCCTGTTCAGTCATGTACATGTAAACCAGTTTAAAAAAAAAAAAAAATTTTTTTTAAATTTTGAAACAAGTTTCATTTCTCAATTCTACTTCTACAAAACGACAGGGGACTGGATCAAGGTTTTATCAATGCTGTATGGATAACCCTTTAGTTTTGTACAAACCGTTGCACTAAATTTAAGTTGTTGTACGACAGTTTAAAAAAAAAAAGAATAAAGATTGTGTGAGATTCAGAGATTTATTTGTAATGTAACTTAACTTTTTGTAATGTGTGATTCATTTTACGCTTCTCATTTATCCTTTTTTTAAAACAAATACTCAGTTTTGAATGTTATTACAAAAATATTTTCCTCCTTAAAGATCAAGAGGGAAGACCAATAACAACAATAATGACATAATCAACTAAGAAACACAGTGTAGGAAAAGGGCAAAACACAAAACTGTCTCAGTGATTCAAACTTCCGGACCTTCTCCACCAGGTATGAGCTGTAAAAAACAAACAAAAAAAAGAAGATATATGGATATAAATCTTACTGTGAAGGCCTAAGAAAACAGGAACAGGTCATGAAGGCGTACGATAAGAGTTGTGAGCCTATAAGGTGAATCTAACGCTACAAGACATGGGAGGTTATTTTCCTACCATAGTGATGTTATTGCCGTTAAGGAGGATCTGGTCCAGTTTGGTTATCCTCCTCCCCTCTGGTGTGATTTCGCTGCAGCAAAGACATAAGAATGAGTTAATTCAACATACAGGTGAGCAGTTGACCTAAACGTGACTGTACATCGTGCAAAAATAAGACGCGTACTTACAATTCTGTCACATCCTCCAAGACCATATCTAAGACACTAAGTTAGGGGCAAAATTCAAATCAAACGGTAAAATCACCCAGTGCATTAAACAGGAGGAAGTGTGTGTCTGTGTTTTTGTTTTAAAGAGACTGTAACCTGACTGAAAGGATACTGACAAAGTCATCGAAACCCAGCAGGGTACCGACGATTTCTTTGTCGGTTTTCATGACGATGTGAATGCGGGAGCCGATACATTTGTCCACAAGCTCTGAAAGATAAAGGAAAATTGCAGAATCTGTAAGTGATTACAAGTGATTGATTGTTAAGTGATCACTTCTAGAGTTCGCAGTTTTTTTTACTTGGATGCTTAAATGTTCTCTGCATCCACCGGCTATTTTTCATTATCAGTTAATCTGTTGGTTGTTTTTTCCAATTACTCAAGTGATCGTTTGCTCTCTAACATGAGAAAATAGCAAAGCACGTTCATCACACTTTCCCACAGCCCAAGGTGTCATCTCCAAACACTCAACCCCCCCCAAACGAATATTAAATTAAAACGATAAAAAACTGAGAAAAGCAGCAAATCTGCACATTTGAACTACCAGCTGGGCAAATGTATATCGGCTTATTGCAGATACCGTATATTAGTGTTGGTGTATATGAAGGCTGATAGGAAAGAAAAAAATGCTGGTCATTTAAAAACGCAGTCGCATAGTTTGTCCACTAGAGGGTACTGACAATTTTTTTTTTTAACTATAACCTACACAATTCTGTAATTAAAACATACATTTAAAAAAAGCTGATCCCTATCAAAATATTTTTTTTTTAATTACTTGTTACAAAATACAAAGATGCTTTTTGTTGTTATCAATTCTTTTGTTAAGAAGAATTGAAATTAAAGCACAGAAATTGTTTTACAGACTGTCTTGTTTCATAAAGTGATTGTAAGGATACTGATTGAGACAAGACTGGTTGGTGTATCTCAAAGTATTTAACTTAACCTCTTTTGTGACTTGTTTTTAATGTGTCACATAGCGTTTATTGCTCCGTTGACTTCAATTTGGTTTTAAGATTAGCTGGGATAGTAATTGTACACTCACTGAGCACTTTGTTAGGAACACCTGTGCACCTGCTGATTCATGCAATTATCCAAGCAGCCCATCATGGGGCAGCAGTGCAATGCGTCAAATCGTGCAGACACAGGTCAGGAGCTTCAGTTAATTCTTCACGTCAAACATCAGAATGGGGATAAAAATGTGATCTCATTGACTTTGACCATGGCGCCATTGTTGGTGCCAGGCGGGCTGGTCTGAGTGTTTCTGAAACTGCTGATGTCCTGGGATTTTCACGCACAACAGTCCCTAGAGTTTTTACTCACAATGGTGCCAAAAACAAAAAAACATCCAGTGGGCAGCAGTTCTGCTGAGGCACGCAGTTGGCGGGGTCAGAATTTGGCATCAACAGAATGAATCCACGGACCCAACCTGCCTTGTGTCAACAGTCCAGGCTGGTGGTGGCGGTGTAACGGTGTGGGGAATGTTTTCTTGCCACACTTTGGGCCCCTTAATACCAATCGATCATGGTTTGAATGCCACAGCCTATTTGAATATTGCTGCTGACCAATGCTCAGTGTACTTTAGTGGCCTCCCGAATCCCCAGATCTGAATCCAGTAGACCACCTTTGGGTTGTGGCAGAACGGGAGACTGGGCAGCTTTAATGTGCAGCTGACAAATCTGCGGAGATGATGTGACGCATTTATGTCAGCATGGATCAGAATCTCAGGGGAAAGTTTCCAACATCTCGTGGAATCGCTGCAAAGAACAAGTGAGGCCCGTTAGAGAGCAAAGGGAGGCCCTGACCAGTATTGGTGTTCCCAATAAAGTGCTCAGTGAGTTTCTAGCTGCTGTATAATAATCTTGGCTGGATTGACCTGTTGTGGGGCCCCCGCTGACCCTCCATCTCCTGCCCTCTGCTGCCTCCAAGTTCCCCTTTAGTCCTTCCGTGTTGTAATAATACTTACTATGTCTTAGTGTGTGGTAATTTGACTAATCGCAGCGTTATTTAGGATTATGCTCAACGTCAGGGCAGAACATACTAAACGAACAACGCTGAAGTTTCGTACAGAGCGCCTCCACGAGGTCAGATAATTAGCTACTGATGCAGGACGCACTTAAGTTGACATCGCAATTTAGTTTTGCAGATAATTCTTAATATTTTTAAGTAATAGAACTGCCCAAAACGGGAGAGGAGATTGATTTTTGCAGATTTAAGAGGAGTATTTACCTACCGGCTAGCATGATGCTAACGTCAGCTAACGAAACAATGCTAACATTTTAACTTCTATCTTGCTGCTGCTCAGAGTTAAACCAAAAAACCCTTGATCTTTAAAACACACACGCATCCTTGGTTGTCTGAAACAGAAAGTCCGTTATTATTGTTCATTTACAAACCGAGTGGGAGCAACTGAGACGGATTCGTCGCCTGTGTAGCCGCCATGGTCGATCCACGCGCAGTCAGAACCAATCGGCAGGAGAAATCGTCAGCCACCAGGCGGAAGCAATCAAACCCCGAATCGATCGTCAATCAATCGTTTTTAAGTTTCAGATTTTACGTCAAGACACTGACTGGACACGCTGTTAAATAGATACGATTAAATTAGATTAAATTATGTTACTCGATTTGGTCCCACGCAACGGCGCCGTCAATACATGACGTAATTCTTTCACCAAACAAAGAGAACAGAATCGAGGTCAAGATAACTCCCCACTTTAGTCTCCGTGGCCTACTGTACTTGAATATTTCCACGGTTTCCTGCTTTATATGTCTTCATCACTATTTTTTTTTGTTTTGTTTGACTACTGTTAATTTTTCGGATAACTACAGTCACTAATTACTTTTAAGATCAATGTTTTACATACAAAACAAGCTCATCTGATAAAATGTGATGCGTTGTTATAGGTTAAACTATCCAAAAGTATACAAAATAATTAAACATTTTTAAAAAATGATCATAACAATTTAACAATATCATCGTCATCATCACACATTACAAAACTTCTCTGTTTGCTTAAGTAAAATTGTGAATGCAGGACTCACAAAAATGAAGGTTTGAGACTTGACTAAAATTTTGAGCTGGTAAAAAAAATGGAAAAATAAATGAGAGAGAAAGGCCTTGCATAACCAAAGATCCTGGTTTAGTTAATGAATTAACATTTGTATTGAAAGGAATTTGTCTCAGTCATTTAAAAAAAATGCCAGTAACACATTTGTCAAAGCAAAAATGTTCAAATGTTTACACTTTTAATGTTCAGCACGTAAATAGCTGAAAGACTTAACTTGCAATTTTCCATAATGTTGGCGTGTACCTTCATACCACTCCATTCAATTAAAAAAAGAAAGTAGAAGAGTTACTGTATATTATTATTGCCATACTATTACTATTACTATTAATTTAGCTGGTTGAACCAAGATGCCACGAGTTAAGCTTTTTTAGATACTGTTGTATTGTTTATTCTATAAGATGCATCATATTCTACTGTTTGGCGTAATGTGTTTTGCATGTAAAATCGGGATTTAAGAAGTATCTAGTAAGTTTAGCAGTTAGATAAATGTAGCGGAGTAAAAAGCACAATAACTCCCTCTGAAATGCAGTGGAATAGAAGTATAAATACTAGTACCTGAAAACTGTACTTAGTTAAGTTCCATCATTACTTTAATCGTAATATGTATTGTGCGTTACTTCAGTTTAGTATAGTTTTATTAAGTTGTAAAAATGTAATGTATCTCCAATATAATCCGTTTGTTTGTATGTTTAAACAAATTCAAAAAAATACGTATAAAACCCTTGTATTTGAATCCGGTACATAACTTTTTTTTTTTTTTTTTCCTGCTGTGTTCATCGTAACAATTAGTTTAAATACACCCGACAGCTCTCCGAGCAGCTGTATATACTGCTGCTAAGCCACGACCACTAATTCTACTAAAACGGAAGTGCGCCGCAGTGAACCGTCTGCCTCCGTCCGCCCCGTGGCTCTTCGCGGGACGAAGCGGAACAGAGAGTCATCGCTCCTGCGGCGGAGTTGGGCTCCGCTCTGTTTACCGATTCCGGAGTTTAAAAAAAAAAAAAAAATCTTCCGTGTGTGTTTACCGTTTCTACAGCTGACGCCCCCCCCCCCCTCCGCTCCCCCGGGAGTCCAGAACCTCAAAGCGACATCAAGGGGGGCCGGCGGGCATGGAGTCTCACGGCAGGGAGGACGGTAAAGGGCCGGTGCTGCACATCGTGGTGGTCGGATTTCACCATAAAAAGGGCTGTCAGGTACGCGAACCCGGCTCCATGCTAGCGCGGCTAGCCGCGCATACAGCCACGGTCCCACTCTATTTCCGTACCCTGCGACTCCCAGGCAGCTGGGTGATTACGCTCCGGCGTTGCCGCGGGTCTTTATTTTGTAATCACAGTCCTCATACTGGGGTTTTTTTTTTGGGGGGGGGGGGGGTTGTTAATAATTGCCCCCTGCCCGACGTGCGATTGGAGTTAAATCTGCTGTTTGCTGTTTGCTCTGCTCCCTGCGTTATGTAACATGGGCTCTGCTGCCGACTTGGACATCTTTCCAGTTCAGCTGCAGAGGCAGAGGTTTTTTTTTTGTTGTTGTTATGTTTAAATCAAACATCACTCGTGGATATTTTTCAAGTAATATTTCTAAATATTATCAGGGCTGCGGCTAACGACTATTTTAATTATCGATTAATCGATTAACACCCATAACTGTTCGGTTTACCATCATAAATGCCAAAGAAAAAGCAGCAGGTCTTCACATTTGAGAAGCTTTAACTAGCAACATTTTGTGTGTGTGTGTGTGTGTGTGTGTGGCATTTTTGCGTAAAACAAAAAACTAAAGTGATTAATCAATTATCAGAATAGTCGCAGATTGATTTTTCTCTCGTACAAACTAATCGATTAATCGACTAATCGTTGCAGCTCTTCATTCCTCTGCGAAGAACGGCCCCACCTCTGCAATTTAAATGTAGAGACGCTCGTTGACTGGAGGGATGTCAGAGCTCTACTCGTTGATATTTTTAATAATATTTGTCATTGTTTTAATTAGTGTGTGTGTGTGTGTGTGTGTGTGTGTGTGTATGTGGTCCCGGTCTGATGTTGCGTACGCGCAGTTTTACGATTCGGCAACTAGTCTGATAACCGATGAATTGTTTCGGGGTCATTGTTCAGCATTTGATGGTTCCAGTTTTTCTCAAACGTGAGAATTTGCTGCTTTTTCATCGTATCTCGTATCTGCCAACATTTTGATAATCGATTTAGTTTTTTGGTTTTTTTCAACAATAGTGTCAAAAATTTTGACCAAAAGTCCAAAAGGTTAAGCATTTTCCCTTAAAAATAACTTAATAATAAATTAGTGCTGCAATTTAAGATTTTTGGCGATCATTTTCTCGATTAATCGATTAAGTGTTTTGTCTATAAAGTGGCAAAAGTGCCCCTTAAAATTTCCCACGGCTAAAGGACCTGTATCCAAATGGCATCGGTCCAAAACTCACACACACTTGACAGGCCGGAACCAGGGAGTGTTTTGGCCCCTGTGCTTGAAAACCCGACTCAAACGATTGATCGATGATCGAAACAGAGCTCTGGCTTCTGTTTTGACCAACTTGAACAGAGAGTCTCCCGCACGGAAAAGCCCACGTGGCGGTTTTGCTGTGAACTTGTTCTTCCATGACTAACATTAACTCGCACCACTCACGTCCGGCCTCTCGCCTCCTGCGCGACAGAAGCAGCGTTTAACGCCTGCTAATTAGTGAGGGCCGAGCTGGCAGCAGTAACAAGACAAACGCCGGGCCTTGCCGCCGCCGCTCCCCGTGTGTCTCTGCTGCCAGAAGATGAGGGGACTGTGTCTCCGAGGCCTTCTTTCAACTCGACTCAGTGGCCCGGGAAGCTGCCGCTGTTCGAGTCGTGAGATAAAAGAGGCGATTTCTAGAGAGAGCGCAGGGTCTTTGTTTCAGGGAACGAGCCCGTTGCCTCCGTTAACGGAGGTCATCCGATGGGGCTCAGGGATCTGGTGCCGGGTATCGGAGGACGGTGTTCCTGGCCTCCCATCTCCCCTCTCTCTCTGTCTCTCCGTGACCCGCCGCCCGTCTGCTTCCCTCGCCAGGAGGCTTTATTGAAGGGGACACGGAGGAGTTTTTTGTTTGTTTGTTCACCTCACTGCTCCGGGGTGAGGAGTGGCAGCTCGAGTGAATCACTGTTGCTGGGTGTGTGTGTGCCGTTCAGGCCCAGCAGGTTCCAGGTTAATCATAGAGATAATAAAGAGAACCTGCCAGCGGGCTAGCAGCATGCTACCATGGACCAAATGACTTAGTCTATCTGTTAATCCGGGTCACATTTTTTTTTTCTTTTCAGGTCTCCACTGCCTATGATTGAAATAAAGCTGCAGCAAATGATCCCCTGGTCTAAAGCGCAGCGCTGCTCCGATGACACGTCACTGACAGATGTTCTGTCGACGTTTTTCTAATATTCCTGCGTCCCCCGATACGACTCTGCTAAATGTGTTTTTCGTTTGGTTCGCCGATTTGTGTCAGCGGCACCCGCGAAATCCTATTGCTTGACCTGCTCGTGGAATGAATCTTGAGGCCCCCACGCGGCAGCTTGAGGGGGGCGTCGATGGTGCGGCCGATCTGTCGCTGCCGCCAACTCGCAGCTCCCCGGGAGCACGCGGTGGTCATCGCACGCGGCAAGTGTGTGCAGTGAAGAGAGTTTGGCGAGCACTCGTGCGAACAACCCTCACGGGGGGAAAAAGTCAGAGAATTAGAGCACAAGAACATGAGGCTTCGATGTGTCCTCCTGACCTTTGAAGAGCGCTCGATCCCTCAGGAAAAATCATCTGTAAATATAAGTAACTCGAAGACTAAAACGTGTCATTATTCCAAATATTACTCAAATATTAAAGATGCAAAGTACAAAAAAAAGCTTATCAGCTGATTATCGAGGCTACATGATTAAAAAAAGACCGTGAAGATTTGCATTATCTGCTGCAAGATCCGACAAAATAACATTTATAGAATCAAAGAAGAGAGAATTTTTCTCAAATTTACCATTTAAAAAAAAAAAGGAAGAAGCAGAACCTGAGGCGCTGAGTTTGCGATGCGTGGACCCCTCCTCCTCCCCCCCTCTGTCAAAGTCTGTGTCAGCACACACCTGACATAAGACCAGCAGACTCGCTCATGCGTTGCTCAGGCCCCCGGGAGGAAATCGGAGCGGAATTAAAGGAGAAACGACCGCCAATTTAAGAAACCGAAACGCGGAAGTGAAATGAGACGCTCGAGCGCAGGTCGCAGGCGAGAAAAGTTTCACGTGCTCCAGCGCCGCGTCACGGCGAACCTAACCACGCTTTCTCTCCCGGACCCGCAGGTGGAGTTCTCCTACCCCCCGCTGATGCCGGACGAGGGCCACGACAGTAGCCTGCTGCCCGAGGAGTGGAAGTACCTCCCTTTCCTGGCTCTGCCGGACGGGGCGCACAACTACCAGGAAGGTGCGTCTGAATCTGCAGCTCGTGTGTCGTGTTTCAGCTCATCGGTCGTGCAACAGAACTGTGACGGGAGCTGCCGCTTTTGCCATCCGGGGGTAACGCCAGTGCAGCCCAAACGGAAATGCCGCGGAAATTTCGCTGACCCTGCCTATAAGCCTAGAGATATTAATAGACGCGTGATTCTTTTTGATCGACAATGCCGTATTTGCATCAAGTCCTGCAGTGATGAATCAATCAGATGATTAAATTTTTACTCATTTTAATCCATTTACGAGGCGAAACCGGCAAAGATTCATTTGGTTCCGTCTCCTCAACTCTTGAGTATTTTCTGGTCTTCTCTGTGTTGTTTGATAGTGAACTGAATATCATGGACTGTTGTTTCAAGACTTCACCTTGGGCTCCTGGACTTTTTTTTCTTTTGCCAATTGCCTGGTCGGATCAGGAGCATTTTCGTTACTCTTGTGTTTTCGTGCGGTTTTCGGCACAAAAACAGCTTTTTTCATGTTGGTCTCCTCAGGAGATCTCAGTCGATCTGGACTCCCGACAACCTCCGCCAATAAATTAGTCAGGCAGCCTGGGAGGCCAAACCCAGGGCAAGCGGAGTCCAACAAGCTCTCCATGTGTCGGTCGCTGTAAAGCTCGTTCAAGTAAAGTGTCATAAAAGCAGGCGTCGCCGTTAGAAATCGGAAGCAGTGTCCAGGCTGTAAAGACAGAGCGGGGCCGGGCGTGGGGGGGTCCCACCTGTTGTGGCTGCTGTCATCCGACAGTCCCGTGGTTCACCGCTGCCGTTCGCACTGTCCCGCGACGGCGAGCGGCCGGAACTAGGGCAAAGTTCACGTCTAGATCTGAAACGACGACCATCAGCGCCAACTGCTAATGCACTGATGACACATGACGGGGGAGTTTTCTCATTTCCGGCTCATGGGCACTACTCACTGCTGTGTTTTTTTCTTTTTGTTTGTTTTTCCCGTCGCACTGACTGAGCAATATAGTCAAAAAGTCACATTTTTGGAGGTTTTATTTGTGTTTTGTTGGAAAATTTACAATTTAAACATTTTTTTTCTCTGCACAGATGCATCACAAACTAACACCATCTGACCACTTGCATGACTGACATCATTACGGATTAGCGTTTTAGAAACACGTGTTATCCCATACTGCTGTGGTCTGCCACCACCGGAGGCATCGGTTGATTAAAGCACGTCCACGTTCACTCCAGGGCTGCGGCCGTTAGTCGCTGAATCGATTAGTCGATCGCCAGAGAATGAATCGGCAGCCAGTTTGATCGCTGGGTGATCACGTGAGTCACTTTCTCGAGGAAAAAAAAAAAATTGCAAAAAAAGGTCCGCTGGTTCAAGTCTCTCAAAAGTGAGAAACCAAAATGGATCGGCCTTGAAATCAGCCCCGCGGTTAACACAGCACGACGTCGCTCTCAGCCCACATTAGGCGGACTGAGGCAAAGGCAAGTAGTCGCCAGTAGTCGCCCCCCCCAAAAAAGCCAAGGACGGGTAGCTGGTAAGTCTCTGGCCTGCGGGTCACGTGTTTCGTCCAGTCTGGCCACAGTTTTGAACCCCCCCCCGTGACCAGTGGCATCCCTCGGCCAGTTTTCCCGTATTGTATTGTCGCAGATTCGGACTGGTGACCCCGCGCGTCGCCCTGACGGGTCTCCTTGTTTTGCAGACACGGTGTATTTCCACCTGCCGCCGCTCAGCGGGGACGTGAGGTGTGTATGGAGTCTCCTGCTATCGCCAAATAGAAGCCAAGGTCAGTCCAGATACCTTTCCCCTTTAATTCTTCTAGAGCCAGGAAGCCTTGGTTTTTTTTTTTTTATTATTCCTCTGGCTCGGTTAAAAAAAAAAAAAAGTCTTATGATGTGTGTGTGTGTGTGTGTACAGCACATAGATACCAGATCATTTCAAGATCAGAAGAATTTCATTCATAGTAGAAAGTCAGACCAGCAGACAGCACCTGGATTCAGCATTAATCTAATAACCACGGGCATTGCACATAGAGTTGCACACACGGGGGGCATTTTTTTGTGGATTTGATGTTTGACAAACCTCCCCGTGTTAAAAAATAGTGAGTGAACAGGTATGAAGGAGTGGACCACCGCGACGACCAACACAGGGGGGGGGTTAAGCCCGGGGAGGGGAAAGGAACACATCCTCTACCTTTCAGAATAAAAGAGAAATTTGCAGTATGTATGGTTAGAGCTGATTTTTGGAAGCGCAGCTGTCCGCATACTTTTGGCCACGTAGCGTGTTTGCCTCGTGGTCTCATGTGTATTAAAAAAAAAAAATATATATATATATAAACATATATTTTTGTTTTTGAATCCCTCTCTTCAGGCCCTAAAGGTCCGGCAGGCTGACGTCACCAGGGAGACGGTCCAGAAGAGTGTCTGCGTCCTCAGCCGAGTGGTGAGCCAGTGGGAGGGCGACGCCCTTTTATCTCCTCCTAGAATGAGCCTGCATTTCAAGTCTCGGCAGCTTTGCGAGCTGGCACCGATGAAACCAGGGGTCAGGTCCCTGAAATGTGGGGTGGGGTGGGGTGGTGGCATCTCCTCCTCCGATGTTCAGAAAAGAATCCAGTGAGGCCCCACAGTACCCGTCTCTTCTCCGTGTGTTAATGGTGTAAACATCATAACAGCTCCTCGTGTTGACGTCTCATTAAGCTCCCGGCCATCCGGTCCTATTTCCTCCTCCGGGCTCTTTATTACACACGCCAGGCTCCTAAATGATGCCAATGAAGAGGGCGAGCGGTTCGAAAAGTCGACTCAACCGGTCGCTGGAGTCACATTTTGGTTTAATTTCCCCTTTTATTGGCCTGTTACCAAGCAGCTCAGGCTTAGTGACACTGTTCGCCCTCGTATGAGCCGGTTGAATGCCCAGATGACTGAGAATGGAAAAGCTTATTTGACATGGATCGGGTCGTCCCAGGTCGGCTCAGGTGTTTAGACACTTGATGCTCCCCCTGCGCTGCTTATGGGAACGGAAAGCTTCGGGGAACCCCCGCCCTCCCGCACCTCTCCGACACCGGACGCGTCCGACCATTTCCGCAGCTTCCCCAAGGCCGACGATCCGACATCCACACCCACTTTTTGCCGCGACTGGCCGGCTGCGCGCCCACCTGCACCAAGCAGGCGTTTTGGACGGATTCCCCCTCTCGGAAAGTTTTCAGAGACGTGTCGGCACGGCGCTTCCCTGCTTCAGTCCGGAAGGGTCTTTCAAGCATTTAAGCGTCCAGATCCACGATTTTACCGCCCAACTCTTTATCTCGATGTTGGTACCTGTAAATGATGCTCTGCGCATTTATTATTTACCACGCTTTCCGTCTAAACTCGGGCCAGAGCGACACTGGGACGTGCCAGTGTGCAGACTCTGAAAATCAATCCGGGGGGGGGGCGACTGAGCTGTTCTCGACGTCCGGTGGCGTCTCGGTCAAAAAGCCAGTCTGGCTGCGTAATGGGTCATTGTTGCGCGCGGTGCGGTGGGTTGACTCGGGGGGGATGCAGACTGCGCCGACCTGTCCGGCCGTTCCGTCGATCCTCTTAGAAGGTTCCTCGACTGCCGGCCACATGGCTGCTATTTCTGGGTAGCACCGATTTCAGGAGGGCGGGGTGTTGCGTAACGGGGTGGTAGGCGGGACTCTTCTGTGATGCACAACAACGTGGTGTACTTAGACTTAAGGTTTAGACTCGTAGCAAACACCCAGTTAAAAAACAAATAAATAAAAAGAGGGAGAGACTACTGGGGCTACTTGGGGTCAGCAAACCTCCGCTCCCACACTTTTCCTCTGAGAAGTTAAAGGAGCACAGTGGTGGAAATGAGAGATCTCGTCCTGTGTGGCCATTTCCAGGTAAAGCGAGGATAAAGAAGCTGCTCGGGGAGAAAAGTCCTAAGTCACGATTGAGTCTTGTTTCTCCCGTGATGAGAAAAATGATCCTGCTTGAGGTTTTTTGGTTTTGTTTGTTTTGTTTTTTTTTGGGGTGGCTCCTACTGTAAATGACTCACACATCACGGTGCTGCTGCTGACGGCTTCTTGTCTTTCAACCCCAGCCTCTCTACGGTCTGCTTCAAGCAAAGCTACAGCTCATCACGCACGCCTACTTCGAGGAGAAAGACTTCTCGCAGATCTCTATTCTACAGGTGAGACCTGTGTTTGTGTGTGTTTTTGTTAATGTTTCACTTCTCCGCCATCACCTCCGCTCACCCCCTGCCTCCTCCTCCTCCTCCGACCCTGCAGGAACTCTACGACCACATGAACGGCTCTCTGAAGGGTTCGGCCCTGGAGGGGTCACAGGTCTATTTAGGTGGGTCAAGCGCTCTCATTTGAATGTGTCCGTAGGACTGCACTTAAACATTTATGGTTACACACCACAACCTGCCCTGCACGTCCCCTAGTTGTAACACAAACTATTAACTTTTATTTTGCCCTGTTTCATGGAATTTAGTTCAGTAAATCCTGAGGAAAAATCCAGAAAGTTGTCATTTTTGTACTGAACATTTGAATCATCTGTAGCTTTTTATAAGTACAATTTCACACACTACATAAATATGTACTCTCCGTTCTTCACTGCAAATCTCTGTTGTCTGTAAAACAGTGAAAATGGCCCGTTAATTGTGCAGTTTTCCCAGTCAAAAACGAGCCGAGAACCCAAGGTTTCGCTCTGTTTTTGCATCAAAATTCTTCACACACACCATATTTGTCGCCGTTGTGTCTCGTCAGGCCTTCGAGCGTGCGATTGCTGTTGACGGCACAAAGGTGTTCATGCATTTTCATTTTTTTTTTCTCCGAGGGTTGATTCCACATCCGCTGATGCGCTGCCCTTTTTTTTCTCTCCTCAGGGTTATCACCAAGAGACTTAATACTGCACTTTCGACACAAGGTAGAAGCTACCAGGTTTGACGAGGATAATGGTGTTTTGTGTTGTATGTTTTTTACAGCATCGGTAATCAGTAAACTTCTTTTTTTTTTACCGTCACAGGTTCTCATCCTGTTCAAGCTTATTCTGCTGGAGAAGAAGGTACGAATAAATACATCTTGTCCACTTTTTGAGTCATTCAGTGTTCTTGAAATTTGACTCTGTGAATGTGTTTTTTTTGGCTTATGTTTCGCAGGTCCTGTTCTATGTGTCTCCTGTAAACAGACTAGTGGGAGCTCTCATGACGGTTTTATCACTGTTTCCAGGTCAGTAAATAAAAGGAAAAACGTTTCACACAGCTTCCCTCCTCTTGCGCGTAAAATGAGGCCTCTGGTAGTGATGCCAAGGGCAATCGGCTGAATCTGCAGCACGCCTCGGCTTTACGGAGCTTTTATAGTGAGTTTGCAGCTCATTGTCTGTCTGTCCGGACCACAGCCGCTCTCACCGCTCTCACGGCGTCGTTTTCAGCCACAGCAGCAGCGGGAGGCGGCTGTTTTCAGAGAAACAGCTGTAAAAGGCCTCCGTCCACTACCTGCTCAGCAGCAAAACAGCAGGCAGACACCGTCAGGGACCAGCTGCCGAAACACGCCGGAGCATTTAGCAGCTAAAGAGCCAGATGTTTCCCCTCAGGAGCTGGCGGAGACGAAAAACAGAGCTAAAAGAAGAGGGAGTACTGGACCTAGATTGATCAGGTGGACGCAGACACAACTCCAGATGAATAATAATGTTGATTCTAACTGCTAAATTGCCAACAAGTTCATCATATAAACACTGTACAGGTGATAATACATCAGTGTTGTCAGTGTTGTCTTCACAACAATCAACAAAAAACCCGTTATCACAGGTTTAAAGAGTAACTTAATACCAGCCTGGAGAGCTATATATATATATTTTTTGGCCTGTCCTCTCTGGTTGAAACGCTCTCGTCAGATTTCCCCTCTGAACACACACAGCAGTGAAGTAAGTGTGTCCTGGAGTGCACCTGTACATCGACGCAGCAAGGTGAGAGGTCGGATCACAAGATTCTAGTTACTCTGAGGTCTGGAAAAATCAGCAAACTTAGAGACTGTAGAATCCCTGAAAAAGGACAAACACAAAAAATAGTATTATAATAATCTAATATATAACAATGCTGACATTTTAGTTTATCTGATCTGTGCAGGTATGATCGAGCACGGCCTGGTGGACTCGTCCCACTACAGACCCAAGAGCAGCGTGTCAGAGGACCTGAGCCTGGTGGAGAGCATCTCGGGAGCGGAGGAGTTCGTCTCCGTGTCCGTCACCGACATCGCCAGCACCACCCTGCTGGAGCTGGAGGGGGAGGAGACCGCCCCGCCTGCTGCAGAGTCTGCGTCCTCTGGGAACAGCACTGACGGGGACAGCCACCTCCTCAAACCCCCGTCTCGTACCTCTCCGGAGTCCTCGGAGAGCGACTGGGAGACTCTGGACCCCAGCGTGTTAGAAGAAGGTGGTCCTAAAGAGGCGACTGAGGGGCAGGAGACGGGGTCGGAGCTGCCAGGCGCCTTCGACTCCAAACCAGGGACGCCCATCACCGTGCAGCCGCAGGCGGTCACCGGCCAGGGAGGGGTCACCCAGGGCCTGGTGTCCGGTCTGGAGGAGGATCAGTACGGCCTGCCCCTCGCCATCTTCACTAAGGTAACTGCAGCTTGAGCAACATTTTGCCGCTGCCCAGCGAAAAATCGCGCACTTATAAATTTGGCGATCTTCAATTTTTGAGGTGAACTAAAGGACTGGTTGTTCCTAAATGAGTACGGCTTTTAAAGAGAGATACCAACGCATTAAAAACAGAGCAACAGCTTACTCGACGATCATAAAAGATAAAATGAAATTCAACCCAACATGAATCTTCATTTTCAGTTCATCTTTATCGAGGACACCCTCCTGTCTCCAACCGAGTGAAACCGAAACCCTTGGAAGGGCCCAGGGACTCAAATTTATTCCGTGTGGATTCCGACATTTTCCTTATTCACAGAAAAATATTATTTGTTTTTTGATAAATAAAAGTTAGTGTTTCCATTTCATGGATCTCATAGAGTTTCGGAGACACCTGTTCAGAAATGACCGATTAAATAACCAGTAAAATCAGACTCACAGCCAAAACATCTCAGCTCAACCACACACTCATCAGATAACCTGCGTGTGTGTGTGTGTGTGTGTGTGTTTTGGCTTCGGGTTTAACACTCACACAGCTTGTGTGACTCCAGCACCTGACCTCTTTGCCTTCTGTTGTCGCCAGGGTTACCTGTGCCTGCCCTACATGGCCCTGCAGCAGCATCACCTCCTGTCAGACGTGACGGTGCGAGGCTTCGTTGCCGGGGCGACCAACATCCTGTTCCGCCAGCAGAGGCACCTAAGTGACGCTATTGTTGAGGTAAGCCCTTCGTGTACGAACTCTTTTATTAACTTTTAATTTAAAAGTGAAAAAAAAAACAGTTTGTTGTTGTAGCTTTAAGTTCAACCTTCCTTAAAGGTTCCTGCGGGTAAATACTGTGTGTTTTTTGGCGTCGTAGGTGGAAGAAGCTCGTGTCCAGATCCAGGACCCCGAGCTCCGGAAGATCCTGAGCTTGACGACGGCAGACCTGCGTTTCGCCGACTACCTCGTCAAACACGTGACGGAGAACCGCGACGACGTCTTCCTGGACGGGACGGGCTGGGAGGGCGGAGACGAGTGGATCCGAGCCCAGTTCACCCTCTACCTCCACTCGTTACTGTCCTCTGCGTTACAGCAGGGTAGGGTCCCTCGCCTACTCACTCTTTCCCTGTTTCATTCGTTGTCTTTTTCCCTCCCTTTTCTTACTTTGCTCATGTCCATATTAAGTGGTTATTTTACCTACTTCTCAATGCAATAAATCTTTAAAAAAACTTGATCTAAATTTAAGAATTAAACCATTTTAAGTACAGTTTTCTCATTTGCTTTTGCCCCATAAAGATGTTCGCTCTTAATCCAGACTGGCTTAGCTTCGTGTCATTTAGACGACCAAACATACACAGTACATATAAATGTTTGGTAACGCTTTATGTTACAAGTCTGTAAATTCCAGTTTATCTCCAAATAATCTCCGTTTCCTTGAAAGAACCCTGTCATTTGCTATCAGTTGGTGCACTTCCAGTTGGCTCCAGATGCTAAGCTAGCACAACCTTGAGACTTTTTGTCCAGAGAGGAGCGGGCGAGCTGCCGAGTCAGCATGAATGGAGGCTAAAGTTTCCGACCATCAATCAGCGAGTCATACACGTTGGTCTTGGATTTAGGTGGCGCAGTTTCTTTCATGGAAATTCATCTGGAAACACAACTAACAGTCTCAGAACTTTGGCTCTGTTGGTTTAATACCAAACTACATGGTTCTTTCCAGGAAACTTTCAAGAACTTATCAGGAAAAAGCAGCCTGTAGATAAATCATGACCTTTTAATGAATGAATGAATTTTTTTCTTTTACTTCAGCTACTTGGACTGCATTTTCCAAAACGTACGTACGATCGATGTCCTATCGTCTTCCCGCTGCCAGCTGATTTCCCAAACATTAACTGAATTAAAAATACTCGAACGTACAGTGAGCGTCTCCTCGCCTCCACTGTTGTATCTTGACACGTTATTTTTGTAGCAGCTGAGAGCAGAGGCTGTTTTTAGGAAAACGCCCTCCGGCGGTGCGTTCGGGGAACCTCCGACAGTGACAGTCTCTTGCTGAGCAACCTTTTACATAGCGTCTATGTTTTTTTTCATACTGTATATTCCGCTCTGATTTTTATTTGAACAACACGCACCACCATTTAAGAAAAAAATAAAAAAATAAAAATGAAAATGATTGCAACTGCAGTGCAATATGATAATAACGGTCAATTTAGCACTCGATTGTACGTGAATTTTGAATATTTCTCAAGCTCTGCTGGGGGTTTTGCGACCTCAGGGGACCATCTTTGTCAGGCGCGCTCAGATTTTTTTTTTTTTTTTTTTCCAGATCGTTACGGGAGCGATGCCACACACCCAAAGTAATGCTCATATTATCGATGCAATAAGTGGATAAAACTAATGATAAAAGGTGGTTTTGTTTATTTTAAAGCTTGAGAGGGCTTTGAATTTGTTCTCCAAAATGTGCAGCTTACTCGTTTCTTCATTCGTGTTGACTTGAGTTGATTCTGTATTAATACTGCTTGTATTCTCTGCTGTAACGTGCACGTGGCGTTCGGGGGCATCGCTAATTATGATGGGAGCTGTGATCGTTGCATCCTGTGCGCACACACTGATAATCCCGCATAATGACTTCGCGGGGGGAATGACAGCAAATCCGGTTGTGCCGCTAATGGGTCCTCCCTGTCTCCTTTTGCCTCTCTCTTCGTTTCCTGCGCTGTCGCCGTCCAGATAATGAGAGGCTGCTGGCTGATTACGGCGCTCCTTTCGTCTCAGCGTGGAAGATCACCCACAACCACCGGGTGTGGTGCAGCAACAAGCACCCCGCCATGACCGCCATCACCCCAGGGTAGGCTGACAGATCCCCAGGGTCACCGGGCTCTTGCTGTTTTCCCTGCCAGGCAGACTGTTACATTGAGTAGAAACTTGCTTTTAGTATTTTTGGGTTGTTTTATTTTTATTTTTTTGGAAACATACCTTAAAACGTAGCTGTAGTGTGGTTGTAGTTGTAGTAAAAAAAAAAAAAAAAATGGCTAGATGTTGATTTAACTTTACTCAAACAATAATAAGATTGTGAATCTGACCAGTCATTTAGTACC
Organism: Xiphias gladius; assembly: GCF_016859285.1. Taxonomy (NCBI): domain Eukaryota; kingdom Metazoa; phylum Chordata; class Actinopteri; order Istiophoriformes; family Xiphiidae; genus Xiphias; species Xiphias gladius. Next base: position 20,769,033 of record NC_053404.1, on the reverse strand, counting down.
AGGCGCTTGGTGCTTTACAGTTTCGGATGCCACTGCATGACTTCACCGAGTTCCTTTACGGCTCATACTGAGTATAGAAAAACGAAATTTGACCTTTGAAAGTACATAAGTGTGCTCGGGAACAGCAGGGAAAGATGCTCTTCAGTTCAAACGCACTTATTATGCAAAATTTGTGATATTTACTGAAGTAAAGATAATCCTCCCACTTTTGAGCCCAGTGACTTTGCTGGGAAACCAGACTTTAAAAAAACAAACAAACAAACATTCAAGTGTGTATTTCTCAAGCTGAAAATCTTCCATAATTTACATGGAAGCATTGTGTGTTGCAGGCACCCGTTCCAGGGCCAGTACAGCGTTGCCGATGTGAAACTGCGGCTCTCTCAGTGAGTATTACCTGATTTTTCTCCCGCTTCAGTCGCCCTCGTTCTTCCATCCCCCGCTGTTTACGGGGACAAACGCGCGATCCCTTTGCCGTTCGCTGAGGTGGAAATCGGCCCCTTTGACTGCACCTCAGCGGCATGAAACGCTGCAACCTCAAGACCCCGTGCGTCACAGAACAAGGTGTAAAACGTTCGTAACGAGACGAGTGGGACACTGGTGTAGAGCAGAGTCAGCAGCAGAGCCCTGACCCCTTTTTTTTAAAAATACTTTCAGAGTTCATTGGTTTATTTTTTTTTATTTTTAATGTTTTTCTAGTTGATACAGTGCCCCACCAAAACATGCCTGCTGCTGCCCTCTTGTGGTGACAAGATGACACGCCGGTAAACGTGACAGCCTCGGGAAGTGACATTGGACAGGTTCGGCAGGAAAAGAGTAAACGGCTCTCGCTTTAAGTACTTCTGTGTCCTGCTCCTGTAAAAAATCACCATAAAACCTTAAATAACCTAAACAAGGGGCCTCCAACTCAAGGGGGGGGGTCAACAATAAATTTCACCTTAATTCAGGACAAGTACTACAGGGTAACAAGTGGTAACTAACACGGAGGCTCTCCTTTTAAAAGTCCGGCTCGCATCACGTCCCATATAGGAAAGAAAAGTGCTTTTATTTTGACGGACATGGCAGCGAGCAGCCTCGGTCTGTCTGAATCTGAGACGCCTGATTTTTAATGCGGTTCTCTCTTTTGATTTTTGTGGATGTACCCTGGATTCATCTCGTGACAACGCTCTGATATCTTTTTGCAGCCATTAAACATACGTCAGAATTTGAATAACATTATTGAACATTATGTTCTGCACAAGTTATGTTTTGTCCTCCTCTTGACAATAACTAGGCTCCATGCTCAATTGAAAATGAAAGGAGCACTCTAAAGAGAGACTGGGGGGATCTGAAATTGAGTAAATTAATCAATTTAATATTTGGCGGCTGGATTCAACAGTGAGTTCTGTATATGTAAGGTGCCTGTTATGGGGCAAGAGCTTGAGACCCCTGCTTTAATTCATGATAATATGTCATTTGTCATGTTCCTCAGTGGTGTATCATGGCAATTCTTCGAGGGGTGAGGGGGTTTAAGGTAGCAGCGAGGGTCTCACATCAGCCGAAGTCGGTAATTACGAGCGAGTTTCATTCTCAAAATCAGAGAGGGAGACTTCTTCAGCCTCGGCTCCGGTTTCGTTCCGGGAAGTGTGGATGAAAGGCGACTCCGTCCACAGCTGGAGCTCCGCTCCTAGCGTTGCGCGTTGGATTAATTCCCCTGAGGCGCACACACACACACACACACACACACACGGAGAGAGAGTCGAGTGTGTTTCCGTCCCTAACTTAGCTTTACGGTGAGAACACGGGGCAGATCTGCTTGGCTGTGATACTCGGAGCTCTTACTTTACCTTCAGGGGTTCGGTGACACGGGCGCCGTGAACTTTGCCGTAATGCCTCAGTAAACAAACACAAACATACAAGCTCCGGAGGAACCTTAAACTGGGTTTGGTTTAGCTTAGCTTAGCTTAGCTTAGCAGCTCAACTTTTCAATCAGGAATGGAATAAATACTGAAATCCTGTGATAGAATGAACAATGACAAAAAAACAAAGTCAGTCAGTTGAGATGAAAATCAACAAGGGGGATATGAATCAAAAGTGTGTGTGAATACACTTTATCTCTACAGCGTCTTTGAGAGTCAGAGCTAAAAGAAAAGACGGTGCTATAAAACACGACAGCGATTTCAGGGAGAAGCTGAATACAGAGAAATAAAACAAAATAGAAAAGTAACAACGTAAAAGCATGAGAGTAAGATTATAAACGATTCCTATTGGCTTAGAATATCATAACAACTGCGTCGTGTTTTTCATGTACATTATTATAACAAACCACTTCTCCGCTTATACTGACATAAGCAAAGATGCAAGCGCTGACATTTTAATTTCAGTGTGAAATACCCCCTTTAAAGAACTGTTGAAGTTTACAATATTAACTTACAGTCCAATGATGTGACAGACATTTCTAGTAATGTAGTAGTTTGTCATAATAAATGTAACCGACTGACTGATATGTAACAACTGACTAGACAGATGTAACATATCAGTCAAAGTCCCATCTAGTTTGTGATCTCATTTTAATGCATGTAAAAGTACATGTAAAAAACAAACAAACAAGATATTAAAGATGAAATTGAATTTAGAACTTAAATTTCTTAGATTTGGCTCAGGGCCCTTCTATAACTGAGGGCTTTAAGATGAGACAATTAATCAGTTGCTCGATTGTCAGGGAACAAATCAGTTTGTGTGCCAAAAATTAGCTGGTTCCACTTTCTCCGACGTCAAAATTTGCTGCCTCTTCGACAATTAGTCCAAAAAAGATGGAGAAAATAATCACAGGGCTATTTGACAGTGAAATTAATCGCTGGTTGTGGCCCTGATTCAAAAATGAATCACTTTTCTACGCACCACCTTAAACATGGGCCTGTGGGCTCTGGGGCTCTGGGGTTCCGGGCCTAATGTCAACCTTATTCTCGTCAGATCTCAGGTGATCGAAGACGTGAAAAGCGGTGACCGGGTCAGAGCTGGCTCCTCCATGTTGTCTTCATGGACGAGGTGGGGTTGGGGGGTTAGAGGAGCGCCGCTGGCTCTCAGCTCCCCTCGCCGCACTATTAAACTCTGGATACAAGTGGTATGGGGGGGGGGGGGGTCGATGGGGGGGTCGATGGGGGGAGGTTCAGGCAGGAAGTTTGGCACTCAGCCAATCGGAGCTTCTCAGGATTAAAGGCGTCTCATTTCCTGCCTCAGCTTTTTGTCAGAGCAGGACTCCAAAGCAGGAGGGGATTCAGCTGGTCTGAAGAAGTGTTTGTGTCAGTGCGTGTGTGTGTGTGTGTGTGTGTGTGTGTGTGTGTGTGTGTGTGTGTGTGTGTGTGTGTGTGTGTGTGTGTGTGTGAGGGCTCGTACACGTGTTCTCTAAACGGAGGCGTGAGGGCACGGCTGCAGATAAACGGCTCGGTCTTCACCGCGACCTTGAGCGGCGGGGACGAGTGTTTATTGACTGCCAGAAGCTTCGGGCCTCGCAGCCTTCGGCCGGTCTCAGAGGGGCGTCGAAATCTTCGGCAGGAAGAGAAACTTAAGGGCAGCTATTAAATCCCAGAATGCCGTGTGAACGATAAGGAAGCGCTGGGGTGGACTTTTATGCCGCCGCACCGGCGGCAGCCGCGGCCGGAGGCGTCATGTTTTCGGGGGGCCCATCTTGTGCGTCCGTTCGCCCCGTTCTCACGGACGCGGGGGGAATTTTCTTCAGACGTGGCACAGACGTCCACTTGGGCTCAACGATGAACTCATGAGAAATTTGGTGGCCAGAGGTCAAAGGGGTCACGTGACCTGGCAGAAGACGTTTCTGGCCGCAACTCGAGAGGTCATACGCTAATTATGACAAAATATCACCCAAACGTCTAAAATGATTGAGTGATGACATTTTATATCCAAAAGGTCGGAGGTCAACTTCACTGTGACGTCATAAGGTTTTGCAACTACATCTAATACCTTTTTATCAAATTCCTGCATTTGTAATATGAGTCTGGACCGACATGGATGTAAACTGCAGCTCGACAGGTTGGCGGCGGCGTCCAACACGCTGCTGTCGCTTTGTCTCTTTGCATCTGTCGTTTTGCATCTGTCTGTAGTTGTTCAGTGTCTCCTTGTGGTCACGGTGGTCAAGTCTTTCTATGCCTCTGGGTAGTTCTTTCCTCTCCCTTTGTGGCCATTTTGTGTCTCTTTCGAGGTCATTTTGTGTCTCCTTGCAGCTGCGTGCGTCTCTTTCAGTGACATTTTGCAGGCGAAGTCCAGGCCCCCCCCCCCCCGTGGGCCCCCGGGCCCGCGCCCGTTAGGCTCGCTCAGTAATCCATCCATTGCGTCAGGTGAGGCAGCCGAACTCCAGCCAACAGGAAAAGAAGCATATACTAGATCGGTCCCGGCGGATTTCATTCTAGCAAAGAAGTTCAACGCAACTAAGCGAACCTTCTCGTTGAGTCTCCGTCGGCCGTCAGACATTTTCCTGATGCCTCGTTGCCTCCCATCAGCCGGGGGACGGCAGAGACCTCTCTCTGTTTTTCCTGCATCAGTAAACAAGGGGCTGTTCTGCGGCTCGAGACGGGACGGGGGGGGGGGGGTCTGCTCTGATGTATCCCACTTGTCAGGATGCTGGTTGAGAAAAGTAAAAGAGGAAAGCTGAGTCCATCCCCTCCGCTCAGCTCGTCACCTCAAATGAGGATGAAAACTCAATTTACGCTCCCTGTACTCCTTTTTATTCTTGTTTTTCTTATTTAAAAAAAACACAGGCCCTGCGCTCGACTTCCTCGCCGATGTCCTGTGTTGCATGTGTACTATGGAAGCACCGGGGGCTAACGCAGCCGACCCTTTTTCACGCTTCCTTGCCGTCAGTGTTGGACAAAGAGCGGCCGGTGGCAGAGATGTTCTCAGAAAAAGCGGCGTCATGTGACGAGCTGCACGGCTGCAGGCAGACGCGCGCTGTGAGAGTGTCTTTCTTTGTCGCCGGCGAACGCCGCGCCACGCCACATAAGGGCCTGTTTATTTGGGTCAGCCAGCGAGATGGAGAGTCAGTGTGTCCGCCGGGCTCCTCTCTGAGATAGCGGTGCACGGAGCTCAGTGGAAATGCTGCTTTCTGTGACCATGAGATTGTTGGAACCCAGCCTGAGGCTGGGTGGTACTAGGAAAAAGTTTAAATATGATCGTTTTACCACAGTGTTTCCATTATTCCGCCCAAAGTTCCTTTCAGCAGCATCCAAGTTATTTCCCTGCTACAGCATGTCACACTTAACAGTCCATTCAAACCGTGGTTCTAGATGTTTTCTGTAATATTTCATACAAATCTCTCTGTACTTCAGACGTATTTGCTCATATTTTAGCTTTGACATCTACAGTGGAAGTTAAAAGCCCATATGGCATTTTTTTAAACAATAAAACAAATAAGATGCGTTACGCTTTGCATTGTAACGAGAGCTAAGATTAAGGATTTAATTTAAAAAAAATAGTTTTAAAGAATTGAATGACTAGAAATGTAGAAAATCCGCATTGTACAGGTTTTTCAACAGAACAGACTTCAAAATATAAAGTTATAAATCACATAAACATAAATCACTGGTGTAAATGCACTGAACCTGCAGACTGTTTGCCAGAGTTAGTCTGTGAATTGAAAAAAAGTCCGTTTGGGAGTGACAGCAGGTTTCCAACACTGACTTTACACATTGCGCATATGTAGAAATTGCATAAAGGCAGATGATTAGAAAAATAAAATTCAAACTACTTGATAGAAATGACAGACTTCAAGATGAAAAAGTAAATAGAAATTATTTTGAAAAAACAACAAATAAAACCAATAAATAAAATCACAGGGTTTTTTTTTACTTTTAAGTTCTGTGGGTTTAAAGGAACTTTCAGGTTTTTTTTTTCCATGGAGCAACGTTTTTATGAGCAGATCCCCGTTTGGTTTATGCACAACAGGAGGTCTCTTACTTTGAAAATGAAGGAAAAAAGGAAGTTGGCACGGCGAGGACGGATTCCTGGTGGACATGCAGCCGTGGAGCCGGATCATTGATCCTAGCAACAAGTGCCTAGCAACAACAGCTTGTTTGGTGGATCCACTCGGCGTCCCCTGAGCGTCGGCGCTGGAGGGTTGGCCGTCTCACGGCCCACAGAGGCGGCGAGTGGCGGTGCCAGTTCACGCTCCGCCGGGCTCCCTCTGCACAGAGCGGTGTCACGTTGACGCTGTAGTCAGATAAACACCGTGTGTGTCCGAGGAATGAGGGCCGTTCCGGCAGCGCACACACACACACACACACACACACACACACAGCTCTCACTTTCTCTCCGGCTTCAGGGTTCACATACAGACTTCACGTCCTGCTGGTCTCTTCTTAGATAAACTCCAAACTCCAAACTCCAGTTGCTTGTATTTGTTCTGTCCTAGAAGAATTAGGGAGGAGACATCGTCGTCATCAACTCTGACGAGTTGAAATCTGCAGTTCTCACCTCATGTTTGGATCGATTTTCTCTCCTTTCGTTGCAAAAGCAAAACCACTAAGGACCAACTTCTGTGTCGCCATTGCTGCTTCAGATAGATGCTTTGTCTTCATGTACGGTGCAGAGGATTGTGACAGTCGTTCATTTGAATCTTGAATATAATGTGAATACACATCTTTTACCAGTTTGCTTATATGTATATTTTTACTGTACCTTTTCCTCTCCCACAGTATTTTCAGTTTATTTAGTTTTTGCTCTTAAATCTCTTATTTGTGTCATATATTAAGGTAGTAATGTTTTTTTTTTTTTTTTACTTGTATTTTTTTGTTCTTTCTTAAAGAAATATTTAATATTAAATACAATATTATTAAGACTGATAATATCTAATAGTCTATCATCCATCACTTGTGCAACGTTTTTGATTTTCGACACGAGTTTATGAAGCACGGTCAACCGTAAAAGCTGATGCTCGGAAGAGCGAGATGGAATAACGTCTAACACGGAGCGGAAGCAGTTGGTCAATAAACGGATCAGTCGATCCATAGAAAAATTATCGGCAACGATTTTGATAATAGAGAATTTTAAGATGCCAAATATTTGCAGATTTCTGCGTCTGTGTGTGCATGTATACGTATACGGAGGCTTTTTTCCCTCATTTAACCCCCCATAAAAACACTCCAAGCACAGGGCGACAGCTCTTCCTCACGATCCTCAGAGGTACCAGGTTACTAAAGGCAGCTGCACTGAGCTACAGTTCACAGTGACAGTTTATTTTCAGATGAAATAATTGGCTCATTAGAGGGTGTCGGAGTGACAGACGTCTGTGCTCGGCAGCTGCCGACACGTATCCACGTGGCCTTTTTTTTTGTTTTTTGTTTTTTCTCGGACGATGCAGGAGCGAGATCCCTGCCGAATGTCAGGTCAGCGGGGATCCGCGCGAAAGGTTGCGCGCTGGACTCGCACCGGGGCCGCTGTTCAGATAGAGCCAGGTGGGGCGGCGTTTGGCCATCCATCCGTGGTGAAAGGTTTGCCGCTCGCCTCCGATCATCAGATACACCACCTGTGACTGCTGCTCAGCCGTAACATAATCCCCTCCGAGAAGTCGGCGCAACATTTAGCAACAGAACTCATGTGTCGTTTGTTTACTGTGAAAGGAGGGCGAATTCCCACAGTGTCACGCCAGAGACAGAAAGGTGAGGCAAGCGCGAGATTTTCTGAACCTTCCTGTTCTCTCCGTTTTCTCCCCATGTCCACTGCAGCTCGGTGCAGAACAGCGAGCGGGGGAAGAAGATCGGAAACGCCATGATCACCACCAGTCGCAGTGTGGTCCAGACGGGGAAAGCAGTGGGTAAGAGCACGGAAGTCACTTCCTAAGTCAAAAGATGATGATATTGACACGCTCAGGCAGTGAGATGATGCAGTTACGAAGCTGAAAGACACGAGAGCCCTGCTCAGCGACACTCCAGCTGAGTGTCTTCATTCTCGACTCTTTGAGTACGCCGCCGCCTCCAGGTGTCCGGTGTACTCAAACCAAATAAACCACAGGTTCCTAACTATCGTGTCAGCTGGGGCCACCAACTAATCGTAGTTCAGTTCCAAAAAAAAGGTGGAAAATTCCTCTCACAAGGTCGTAGAGTTCAAAGTGACAAGACTTAGCCGAGTCTGAACTTGGATCGGTTTAAGCTTACGACAGCTCCTCCATCATCAGCTGCTGTTTGATCGTCAGCCGATGGAGATTTGACATCATACAAACCCCCTCGTGTAACGGCTACGAGTGGACGTAGCGCAGCCAGTGACCGAGGTCTCATTTGTTCCGTCCCAAAAAGTGGGAGCAAGAGCGAACGGCAGGGTGAGATTAAAAACCAACCAAGCACAGTCTTTCCGCGCCCCTGCGCTCCTAAGCTGAGGTCTAGGCCAAGATGGGTGGAATCCCCCGTGTGGGTGGACCATGGGTGTTTTTAGGGTTTTGAAAGAAACTTCCATCAGACAATGGATATCCAGCCAGTTTTTCATTTTAAACTTACTGTAAACGTACAAAGCGTCAACTTCCTGCAAGGCAGAGGTACCAGAAAGTGGGTGTCGAGGACAGCAAATGTAGAAGCTTTCTTTTGTTCCAGCTTTCATTATTTAAGTGACAATGTCTCAGACCTCTCTCTGATCCCCACCCTCTACTCTCAGGTCAGTCCGTGGGCGGAGCGTTGACCAGCGCCAAGTCGGCCATGTCCTCCTGGTTCTCCACCCTGGCCCAGCCTGTAGCTGTAACCCCCCCGGCCTGTCCGGAGCCTGCCACTGAGGTCAAACCGTGATCACCGGTGCCCCCCCGAAAACCCCCCATCCCAATGACTCTGTCCCCCCTTTGTCCTCTGATCCTCGGGCTGCTGTGAAGCCCGAGGCTCAGCGGTCTGAGAGCTGGTTTTTATGAAGGATGTAAGCAGGAGAATCTAAGTCCGAACCGTAAAACCTGACACTCCACGCCCCTGATTGGAGATTCTGGGCTTTTTCCAGCATCGATGCCACCTCTGGACGGAAAGGGCAGCACTGCCGTTATTCCAACTGTACAGTCCATATCCACTGTGAGGCAGAGACTGCCAGCACTTTTGATCAAAACCAGAAATTTCAGCAGGCCGCATCTTGTCTGGCCGCCTGTTTTTTCTCACAGCTGCAGTTTGTGTCGCCCAACGCTTTCCTTTGAAACGCAAAGGATGCCGTCTTTGGGTTTGCGGCGTTCACTCTTTGCTGCGTATTTCCAGGGTTTGTCTGTATAGCTGACTATTTTGCTGACAAAGTAAAACAACATAAACCTGTGTCACAGGATTTGACAGAAGAGCACGAGCTGTGGCACCACTGAAGATTTTAACGGTTTAGATTTTAAACTCGGTCTGGCTCATGTTTGCTGATGCCTCTGTAATGACCCCGTGGTCGTCTCTGTAACAGCTTGAATTCCCGTCTGAGGGATAGTTGCGTAAAAATACACGCTGGGCAACTCAAGTAAGGCTGCAACTAAAAGTTATTTTCATTACCGAATATTTTCTTGAATTTTTATCTTTTTAATATTTACGATTTGTTTAGTCTAAAAACATTGTCAGAAAAAAAAACCCTAAAATGTCCGTCAGTTGCTCAGTCCGAGATGACAATAAAAGTCTATAAAAAAGTAAAGTCCAGGGCTAAAATGATGAGTCAAATAAATGATTAGTCAATAGAAAGAACCTTATTTATCAACTAGTTTCATCTAACGTTTCAGTCGTTTATCAAGAAAAACGCCAAACTTTCTATAAAATCTCTTAAATGTGAGCATGGCTAGTTTTATCGATTTTTGTATGGTCATAAACGTAATATTTTTTGGGTTTTGGACTGTGGATCGGACAAAACAAGTAATGTAAAGATGTCTTTGGACCCACGAAACTGATAAAATTGAGTAAAAGGTTATCAGACAAGTCAAAAATATAACAAAAATACATCAATAATAACATTGTTGGCTAAATATTAACATGGAGGGTAAACATAAGGTGTAAGATTTTCTCTAACTTCCAATCAGTTTCTAAAAGAAAAAAAAAAAGGGGGGGGGTCTTTGTCTTTCTTGTAATAGTGGTTGAAGCCTTTTAGCTAGCTAGAAAACGCTAAGGAAGTTAGCTAGGGGATGCTACTTAAAAGAAAAGGGGACATTAAATCACACATTGACACCATAAAGTGCAAGATTTACTTCCACATTAACTTAAAAAATATGTCATAAAAATAGAGGCATGGTGTTTGTGAACTTCCATGTCATGTTAGCTAAAACGTGTTAGGCTAAAATATGTTAGCTACTGTTAAACTTGTAAAGAACAAACAAAAAAAGGCCCAAAAGATAAAAAAATGAAGGAGTAAAAATTCAAATGAGCGCGTGCAAGATAAATAAGAGTAAAATAAATAGTTCTTTAATGAATTTAACCACCAGTTTTTTCTGTTAAGATAGCTAGCGGCACAGTTGTCTTAATTGAAGTAAATAAATTGAAAAATGAAAGAGGGAAAAATAAAATGACCTGGTGAAAGATAAATAGAAAAGTAAAATAAATAAATAAATAAAGTAAAAAAGTTTTAATTAATTTTATCAACTCATTGTTACTAAGGGAAAAACATTTAAAGCTTTTTTTTTTTTTTTTTCCCCACCAGTTCGTTGGAGGTTAAAGCAAAAGTATAAAACTTCACATTTGTTTTTACACTTAGTTAAATAATTAAAATTAACAGTATTGTTTATTGATGTACTCAGTCACATTTTTGACTTGTCTGTCTCTAACTTCTTACTGCTACGTTATGTCTGTTTCGTGGGGCCATAGGCGTCTTCAGATGGCTCATTTTGTTCCAACAGCAGCCCCTCATCACGATATAAAAGTAGATAAAAGCAGCAGATTCTCATCTTTTGAGGAACAGGAAACACACGATGTTTGGCATTTTTCTCGACACTGACTCCACTGAACGTTGTTGAATGTTCCTGTCCATCGGCTACTTGTATTCGACTGATCGTTTTAGCCCTAAACTTCATTACTCCCGTTCTCACACAAACGACCTGAGAAAACGATCTGAAAATCTGAACGCTGTTACTGAAACGAACACAGCGTTATTACATCGATCCTTGTGAACCTAATGCCTGATTTTTGCCCCGATTAAAACCTCCCCCCGACTATGAAGGAACCTGCGCCCAGCTCCGCGTTTGACAGGGTGTTCTTAACCCTAACCCAGGCCTTTTTGTACTTTGCTGTCAGTATATATATTGGGAGAACTACATTTAGTAAATCTGAAGATAATAGAAAGTCAGATAGCTTATTTATTTGTTGTGTGTGAACTTGTTATCTCATAAATATCCATGTTTTGTCATGACAACACTGGAACAAGTCCTAATCTGCGGACCACTGTGTGTATTTGCACAAAGCAGCCATTATAATCTATTTATGTGAATCTTTATCTTGTATAACTGTAATTTTGAGGTGATTACAGGATCTTTTCCCTCCAGGCTACAAATATTCGCCAACTGTTGGATTAAAAGTGGTCCAGTGAGCATGCTCTGTCCAGTCCAGTTCTGCAGCTGTAACGAGTGTCACCCTGCTGTCTTTAAAAACGTTTTAAACCTTTGCTCTTTTTTCGTTTTTTCTTCACGTTTTTAAACCTTCTTTGGCCATTGACTCATTTCCGGAATTTGCTTTTGATTTCTGAATTATGTTTGAGGAAATATCAGCTTTTAATGCTGCTTTTTGCTGCTTATTGCTTCTTTTTTTTTTTTTTACCCTCTGATGATATATTTTTCATTTTGTATTTAAAAAGATATGAATGTATTGTTGATTCAGATTCACAGGATATTTTCTTGACAGATGCTTTTGATGTATTTGAGAAAAAAGTGATACTATATTATATTGCTGTATTAAAAAGTCATTAAAATACCGCGGGCTTTTATTTTTAGTGGAACAATTCTTTTGTGGTTCCTCTGGGTTTGTGTCTGTTTGGCTGACCTACATTTTTCGCACAAAGTGGTGGCGTGTGTGTGTGTTTGTGTTTGTGTGTGTGTGTGCGTGGAGGGGGTTGTTGTGGTAGCACATGGCCAGGCAAAAATGCACCCATGTGCTGCCTGACAACAATTCAGCGGCATCACAGGGACATGTGAGCGCGGCGACGTCAGGGGCGGCTTTAGCCCGAGGCCCGCGGAGGTTCGCACCCACTGATCCTGACGGGGTCAGGACTGTTTCCTCCATTGATTCAAATACTGATTTTAATTTCTCTTGATTGATCACTGACACGCACCATAAGTGTCCCAAATGTTCTTACTTCTGTCTCATGAGCAGCCAAACACCAAAACTATAACAACTATGGTATCTGACACTGGGAAACCCTTTTAAGAGGGTTAAGATGAATTCATTTAGAAGTACAGAATTCATGTTTTTGGCGTTGGAAATTATAACCATGCTGTTAAATTTTGGCCAAGCATTTATTAGTATTAAATCTATAACCACTGGGGGCTGGGTGAAAATACTTTTGCCAATATGATACCTGATATTCCGTAACAAAATGACCCTAAATCTTTTTTTTTTTTAAATTCAACAAAAGATCGCAAACTTTACAAAATTTAAATGAAAAAAAGAACTCAGCTTCAAAACCAATTAATATATGCAGTTCTTTTAAAAGAGAATAATTAAACGGAAATAGATGTGGCCTGACACTCAATAGCAACTTTGGCTATTTAAACAGTTTTAAAAACTCGGTGCCGCAGATATTTTGATTGGTACTAAATAAAACCTTTGAGGTTCAGTATCCAACCTTGGGCCTTTGCACAGCAAAACAAATAATTTCAATAAAACAGACGAGCATTTAAAAAAAAAAAAAAAAAGCCCACCAGATTGTAGTCCAAACAAACGAAACAGGGAGTCTGTTTCAGGAACGTTTTTGGTATGTTTTTTAATAAATTAACGTTCATTCAAAATACAGTGCCAAAGGAATATGATGCAGCCAAACATGCTAGTAAGGGTTTGTCATGAAGCACCTGTGCTCATGTTTTTAAGGTAGGAGGAAGACCCCTTCCCTCCCCAACCCGCCCCCCTCCACTACGGCTAGTGGTTGCCGGGACGATTTCCATAGCAACAGCCCTGGGCCAGCCCTCTCCTCTCACAACCAATCAGCAGCAAGAATCCTCAATATTCACTCAGAAAAATTAAATCCGATAGGAAAATGGATATCTACCCACAATCACACTACAGTAATGTTTGATATTAAATTAAAAAAGACACTAATACAAAATAGACCTGGTTATTTTCCCCACACTAAAACAGTTGTCTTTTAAACATATGAAAAATATATATTTTATTATATATATATTTCAGCAGCTTGGAAATTAATAAAAAAAATTAAAAAAAAAAAATGCATGAGCCCGAAACCTATGTTTGTACTGAGAGTGGAGTTGTGTGTATTTTCAGAGACCCTTGTGGAAAGAAAAACAAAAGTATCATGATCATGTGACGACGGACAGATTGAGGTGTAAACTGCTAGCTGTGTGGAAGACCTGTGTGCAAACAGACTGACAGACAGGCTGTGGAGGCGCTATAGTGGAGTCAGGGTGGAGGACCGAGCGGCAAGGGAGGAGAGGCGATGGAGTGACCGGACCTGCAGTCACCCTCTTTTAAACCCCTCTCCGCCTCTCGCTTGTTTCCCCGTCGGCCCTCCCCACCCACTCCGGAAAAACCACGGCCCCTGTTCCTAATGTTTGCAGGGCCTTTTGAGGAAAAAGATGGATCCTGTTCTTAAGGAATACTCTGAGCGAAAATCGACGTCGTTGAGCATCGAACACTCGCTGTAGTTACAATAAATTCCAACCGAGACCAACAAAACGTTTCAAAACTGGTCCTGACAAGATTAGGCAAGCGATAAAAATCAATTTATCAGGCAAGTACAGCTGCAACCAACACTCTGCAGAATAAGCAATTAACCGGTCTTGAAAAGCCTCACTTTTGAGAAGGTGGAATTGCAACAAAACAAATGAATTATTTAAATTGTTGCTGATTAATTCTCAACTCTATATTTATGTAATTTCTCGAGCAAAGTGTCCTCTGGTGTGGTAATCTTTTTTATATATCATCATGAAGTGAAAGCTTTTGGGGTTTTGGACTGTTGCTCAGACAAATCAAGCAATTTAAAAGGTTTAAGTTCGGGCTTTGAGAACTTGTGGAGGTCACTTTTTCACTATTTTCTGTCATTTCGGAGACTAAAAGACTGATCAGCTTATCAGAAAAACTGCAGACAGATTAACCTTTAGATGCAACCCTGGTCAGAATTTATCAAAACATTTGATAAAAAAATTTTCTTACCACAAGGTCCAATTACCACATCCTGTGGCCTTCAGCGTCACGGAAACGAGAGCTTATGATAGCTTCATTACTGCGTTTGCAAATCGGCAGTTTGACATGAAACTCACGAGGACAACGTCCACTCGGCCTTCGGGTGCATCTTGTGGCCTGAACCATCTCGATGAAAGCCGAGCAAACTTTACCCACTGAGATGTATGAGATGTAGCTGAAAGCTCCTGTAAACTTCCAATAAGTAGACTAATACAACTACTTCCAGGGTCGTTGTAACCTTCAAACCCAACATCAACGCACGCATAAAAACGTTCTCAAACCACGCCTGCTAAATCATCAACTGCTCCGCCGCCGATCACTAAGTTCGGCACGTTCCAAACGCTTGGGTTTCCTCACAACAGAGCAACGTGGTATCTTCCGTGTCACGCCGTCACCTCGTTGGACCAACGCTCCACTGGAAGTAGCATATTCAACAAGTTACTGGCAAGATGATGAACGCTCGGAGCATTCTGAGCACAGACAGGAAAAGAAAGGTGGATTACGCTACAGGGGTGATTTGAGAAGTTTCCACAGATCATTTTAATACTTTAATTTTGTTGTAACTATGGAATCCAATCACACCTCAGCGAGTCCAAGACGACCGTAACTGCTGTCCTCCGCGAAGGAGAAAGCTACAGATGTTTCGGAGCCCGATCCCAGAGCCTACAGAAAAGTGCGCGTTAGATCCTCTAAACAGAGATTTTCCACAGAGTATTCCTTTATCAGTGGTGAGAAAAGAGAAAGAAAAAAAAAAAAAGAGGACAGGGTGGGAGAGAGGGAAGCCGCGGTCGGAGGGGGGGCTGGGGGATTTTGGTACAGTTGCCATTGTCATTCCGAGAAAGTTTACCAGTTAAGTGCATCAACATCCTCATCATCACAAAATCAGTTGATGTTTAGATTATCACATTGTAGAAACAGTATGACAGACTTGTAATATCTAACAGATGTCACAACTGACAAAATAAGAAAAAAAAAAAAAAAAAAAAATAGAACCAAAAACAGAAATTCTCAGATTACTAGTATTTTTCAGGGGCATCTTTTTCGCTCCAAGCTTCTTGTATTGGGTTGCATCATTCCCCAGCAACAGCTGTAGCTAATGCAAACCTCCATAGTCCAGAGATCCCTCCACAACAGAGAACATCAAACCCTTTCATATCTCAGAACTCATCGGCCCCCCCTTCATGTTCATCCCTCAGCGTTACAGATTTCCTGCTTCAGTCAGCGAGGTAGGGGAGGGGAGGTTCAGAGTTATACGTGAGGGAGGGTCACCAGCTCCCCGTCCACCTCGAACTCCTCGGCTCCGTCGGGGGAGAAGAGGTAGGTTGGGGGTTTCCAGGGGGACTCCTCCAGGCAGGAGGGGTACAGCTTCCCCACCGCACAGCGGAAGTCCTTACCCAGATCCCAGAGTACGCGTTCGGACACGGGCTGCCGCAGGTACCAGCAGTCCAGCTCCACGTCGTACTGATAGATAGCATACTTGGCGCGCTCGTTCATGTGGGTTTCGCGCATGAAAATGCAAAGCGAGTTGAGCAGCACCACTGCCCGCACACATGGGTCCGAGTAACGCTTGGCAGGGATGTTGGCAGCCAGGCGCCACTCGTTCTTGTTGACGTCGTAGATCTCCACGGTGACGGACGAGCCGTCGATGGTGCTCGTGGGCAGGCGGATGCCAGAGTTGCTGACCACGTGGAGGCCACCGATGTAGAAAATGAGGTCACCGAAGGCCGCTGCGGAGGCGAAACAGCGGCTGGTCTTGCGCATAGCCATCTCCACCCAGGTGTCGGCTCGGGGGAAGTAGCAGTACATCAGGTCGTGGGTCATCACGTAGATGCAGTCGTGTGCCACCACGGAGGTGCTCCAGTTCCAGGCGAAGGGCAGGGGGCTCATCATGCTCCACTCATCCTTCTCGCAGTCGTAGCGCTCTACCGTGCGCTTGTTCAGCTCTCCTCCAACGTTATCTCCCCCGATTGCATAGATGTAGCCCTCGCAGTAGACCAGCGAGGGCTTGATTCGGGCACACAGCATGGGGGTTTTGGGTACCCAGGCATTCTGCTGGGCATCAAACCAGAAGAAGCTATCGACCGAGCGGAAGACCGCCTGTAACTTGCCGCTCTTGCCGTGGTTGGTGATAGAGTTTTTGAGAGGGATCTGTCCGCCAGCGATGAACACGTCGTTGTCAGGCGTGACCAGGGTCCCCACCTTCTGCAGGTCTCCCGGGGGGTTGCTGAGCTTGTACACTTTCTCTGCCTGCGGACTGTAACACACTACCGTAGTAGGCAGGGACCCGGACATTACATAGCCCTCACCTTGCGTTTCTGACATGGCCTCCATGAAAATCAGCATCTCCTCCTTGGTCATGCCTAATCGAGGCTTGAAGAACTTGGGCATGGACTTGTAGAGGCCCTGCACCACCACGGACTTGTCATTGGGCGGCAGACCCTGGAACCAGGCACGCTGCGTTACCTCTGACAGGGCATCGATGCGGATCTGACTGAGCACGGAGGATAGGTGCTGCGAGCGCGCCTCCATGTTATACTCCAACCACAGCATGGCCGCCTCGCGCACCGTCTCCTCCTTCTCCACGTTGAGGTTGTCGCTGCTAAGGACATCTATCAACAGCTCGTGGGACAGCTGAAGGAAGGCCTCCTGTCGGTACACCATGGGGAACTTGTGCTCAACCATGCGCTTGGCGCTCTGCTTTAACTCGCTACAGCTGAACAGGTCGCCGATGCTCAGCATGCGAACACAGTTCTCAGCGTTTATCTTCTTCACCAGATAGTCTCTGCACTGCAGCAAGACGTCCTCCACCTGAATGGGACAAAGGACAAAGGGAAAACACAGTCAGAAAGCCTGCAGACAAAAACATTTTCCCTTTGCATTGAGGGACACAGATACAACATTGGAACACCACCACCAGTATGGACATTTTCTAAATCTTATTTTTCACTGATGTAAATGCACACGAACATCGTAAATCAAAGATGTGAACAGAAAGAGCGTGAACATATGCGCTGCTCTTACAAAATTTAAACGCGTTCATGAGTCATTTTGGGCTGGTTAAGTAATTCTAATGAAAAAGGACTGTAAAATGTTTAGACTAGACAATCTCTGTAATGCAAGATTAGTATGTTTTATATAGGTACTCTTCAGATAAAGATACAGATGGCTACTAGAACACTTCAAATTACAACACTAATATTAAAATTCTACTTGTTTTTAGGATACAGTTATCGTTAGTTTTGGTGTTTTCATGGTATTTGTCAACAATAAATACTACCGTACTGACCTGTAGGAAGCAGGCAGTCTCGTAGAGCGGCTCCACGGTGCTATCGCTGATGGCCAGGTTGCCCGTGTAGGCGTAGGTGATGATGATCTGCAGGGTGGCCGGGTCCACGTTCCTCAGGTGGACGTGGGTCTGTTTGCTCTCGCTGAGGCCACTCATGAACATCGCCCTAGAGGAGCAAGACGACAACAATGGAGGCTCGTCAGTCAACACAGTAGTTGTTTGATGGCGTACAGAGCAGGGTTCTCGAGAGTCACCGATGTTTCCATAAAGATAAGAGAAATATGGTTTTTATCAGCTGCACTGACACTCTGTTTTTTTATATGGGAGCTGCAGCATGTCTGACTCTTTCGTCATGCAGTAGCCTTGTTAGAACTACATTAAGTGCAAGTTTTTAATTATGTCCTTGGTGTGTCTCGCCTGTATTATGTTAACTGTGTTGTAATATATTTCAGCACCAATTACCAATTGTCAGATTTTTCCTTTTACTGTACTTGGCACACAAACCATTTTTGCAAGTAAAAACTGGATCCATGGAAACCACATATTTTAGAGCAACAAACTGCAGCGGCTAAAGGCCAGTAGTGCAAAGTTGGTAACGAATAAAATTGATGTCACCCCAACTGATAAATATAATTTCTCTCCATGCAAACAAATCATTTTAAGCCTGTATTCATTAAAGTACAATAAGACCCAAGGTTGACGTATCCTGACGTATCATCACAATCATTGCTAAACAACACATTAGTGCAGATACAAGCCATAATGATAAAGCACTTGTGCTGCTCACAGATAAAAAGTGAGGTGGTTTATTTGAATGAAAATTATTCATTATTCAGTATTTTTTCTCCAATTTTTGCCAGGCGGATGACTATATGAAACTGGACTCATTTGTTCAGATTCGTTTTTAATTTCAAACTGTTCAGTCTGAGAAAATCCTAAACAATTTTCTTTAAATTCATAAGACCTATCCCATCATATCTGCAAATATTTGCAACTTTTTGTAAATCAACAAAAGACCAACTTCATAATAAACCCATAAGACTGGATAACCTTTTAGTCTACATTGGGTGATCACTGTTTTAGTATCCAAAGATTTTCTTTTAAATAAAATGGAGCCCCCTAATGACAGTTGCCACCTGCCGAAGGGACTGGAAAAAACAGACAATGTTATCAACCGGAGCCAGTCTAACCGTAACTGGCTGTTGCTGGAGTTAATTTCCAACTGTCGTCATGTTATTTGAAAGCAACATCCGACAGTACTTTATCGTTTTAAAAGTTAGCAGGATGGCAAATAAGTAAATCTTTTTGTTAATGATTGATTAATCTGCCGATTATTCCCTTGATTAAATGATTAACCATTTGGTCTATAAAATGTCATAAAATAGTGAAAAAGGCCCAAAGTCCAAGTGCAAAACCCAAAGATATTCAATTTACTATTACAGAAGATTAAGAAAACCAGCAGATATTCACGTTTGAAAAGCTGGAACCAAGTGAATTCTTGGTGTTTTTTGCTTCAAAAAAAAAAAAAAATTCTTAAACGATAAATCGATTATCTAAATTACTGCCAATTTATTTTCTTTTGATCGATCCATCTTCAAAAGCTGCATTACACTATAATAATAATAAGTTCCAAATATATTTAGAGTGAATGGAGTGATATGGAATAGTGAACACCACCACCTGCTTGCCAATATTTCCGCATTACTAATGACTTTTTCTCTCTCAGAAATAATCTATAAAGGTTCAATACTGTCATATTGTTCACGGAGGTATTCACTCAGAGCTATCATTTGTTTTTGTGCAAAATTACACATCGCAGCATACAAACATAGGGGTATTCTTGGTCTCAAATAGCAGGACTGAATATCTCTGGCTTATTTTGAGCAGTTGTTACTACTGACTTGATACCTGACAGTTGTTGTACACGGATTAGCCAGTCCACCAACCCAGTTTTCCTAATACTGAAAATGACAAAAAGTGACACCTGACTGGTGGGATAACTGCACAGTTTAGCTCAAGCTGGGCTCTGACTCCAATGAAGCTGCAGCAGCCTCGGCAGGCCGCCTACACTTCCACGTCGCCGTTCTTCAGCTCTCAGAGTGAGTCAGAGCCTCTTTGACCTCTTTCACTACATCTTTTTCCCCACATTTTATGCATCTGGGGAGCTGTTATCGGTGTTATTGAGCTGGTAATTTGCATTTATGCTGGTGATGTCTTTGGTGCCAAACGCATACTGCTGCAGCGATATTTCTGAGATGCAAACAGCATGGGCAATACAGGGATACTGTGTCTTTTTCATTAGAATTTATGTTGATTGAGTTTGCATATCTGTTGGTGGCACCATCTATTTGATGGCCATCGCAGCGCATGCTAACTATGTAATTCTCCTTCTGTTTAATCCACACACGATACTAGTGGTGCACTGGAATGCACAAACACATCGGTTCCTGTGTGCCAAAAAAAATTGTCAGGGTGAACAGCTCCAAGGAAAGGTTTCTGAACAATTATGGGAAAAAAAAAAAAAAGAAAGAAAGAAAGTAATATTATTTTTCTTTACACAACCCATAACAAACATTTTTGAAGTTCCCTTAAACTTTTTTTTTTTTCCTTTTTAAACAACTGCGACCAAATGAAACGTTCTGGTCAGGACATTTTATAGTTGAAAAATAAAACTGTCACTCTTATCATATAAATATATCTACAACGAGCTAATATCGGCTCCAAGAGAACAAACTAAACATACAGTTGTTCATAGGAATATTCTCAAAACTGATTAAAATATGCAGACAGACCTCCTAAATGTGCTTTGGTGTTTCAACAGTGCTGAAACGATGAGTCCATCTATCGAATTCTTAATTGACAGGCAATAAATCTATAATGATTTACTAATCAATTTATCATTTAAGTTCGCTAGTTCGGGAAAATTGTCAAATATTTGCTGCTTTCTATTCCTCAAATGGGAGGATTTGCTGCTATATTCTGTTTAATATAATTGTAAATCATTATTAAAATTAGCTACCTTTGGGTTTTGGACTAATGGTCAGACAAAACAATTACAGGTAAAGTGATTAGACAATTAATCAATTAATTGATCGTCAGAAAATCAATGTGCAACTATTTTGAGATTTGATTTTACATTTTAAGGATTTTTCAAACAATAATGTATAATTTTAAACAAGTAAGCTTTTTACATCCGTTGACCAACAGTCCAGTTTTGGACTGTCAGACAAAAACAAGATATTTGTAGACGTGACCTAGGGCTGTGGGAAACCTTGACAGTCATTTTTCACCATTTTCTTGAAATTCGCAGACAAAACAATCAATCGAAAAAGAAATCAGCAGATCAATTGATGAAAACAATTGTCGGCTGCAGACAATAAAAACAATCAATTTGGAGACTGGGGAGATTTTGCACTGGGCTATCTGAAGCAGTGACTGGTATTTTTTAAGATTATGATTTTCTATAGACAATGAGACTTTATACACGATTAATAGCAAATATAATTGACAAATGCATCAATTATGCTGTCAGTTACAGCTCCAGTCTTTCATAATATTTTGTCTGCAAAACAGATAACTGAACAGGAGTTTTGGGGGGGGGGGGGTCTGTTTGTTGATCACAGCAGGGGCTAAACCTGCCAGGCTGTATTACGCAACCCTGCAGGCATACCCCCTCCCTCCTTTTCCTCTCTCTCTTCCCCTTTTCTCTCCATCTCTCACCAAGACCTACGTGACCAGACTTTCCCCTACAAACACAAGCTCCCCCCAGAGTCCCGCTGTCCCCCCTTTCTCTGAAGCAAGGCGTGCAAGAAGAGAGGGGGTGCAAGGAGAGTCAGCAGACAGGCAGAAAAAGGAGGAAGGAGTAGCAGTTTAGAAAGCGCTGCGACACCTCTGAACCCTTGAGGGGAAATGCTTTGCGTGTTCGCACCGGATAACGAGTGCGTGGGAAACAGTGGGGAATATCTGGGAGAGGTGGGTGTGAGGGCGGCATTAAGTTGTCAGGACCTTTGCTTGGAATGCATGCGTGAGGGTGCAGGAAAAGAGGAGGGAGGGAGGGGTGAGACAGACAGGGAGGTACACAGCGTGTTCAAATGCTGCATGAGCCCCTGTCATGTACAGATGGACTCTTCCCAGAGCCGAGGCTGCTGCTCTGTCACATTCACTGCATTGCACACACTTTCTTATGCAATGTTGTGCGTCCAAATGAGGCCTCCCGAGGGCCTTGAGTAAGTCGTCTGTGGTGCTACAGGTTAGAAATTGCTTCATTCGTTCCGTGTAGAAATATATCACAGGCGGAATGACTGGTGCAGAGGGCCACTCGAGTCCCCGCTTTTAAGGAAACACCATCCCCCTGTTTTCCATCCTCCATGTATAGGGTGGGTAACACTTGCTCTACGACTTGGTGCATTATTCATTGTAACTGTAGGAGGAGAGCACTTAGCAATATAACAACTGCACTACGTAATGACAGCTTACCTACACCTCATCACAACCCACCAACCCCCGAGGGGAGTAATTGCTGCCTTTAAGCACAAAACCTTGTGTGGTGCATTATTTATTGAAATTGTAGGAGATAAACTCTGAGGAAATATACCACACAAAGCCTGGTCACAATCAACCTGAGGTCGTTAAAAACAGCAGGCCCACAGCATACAACATGAGTTATTCCATACCCAAAGCATGTGGCTGACAACGGTGTGGCGCACTCACCTGAAATAGGAGCTACATGTGGCCAGGACCATCTTGTGACATGGGAACTCCGTGTCCTCCACCAGCAGCACAACATCAGTCAGCAATTTCTGTTCGTAAAAGAACTTGAGCTGCTCCAGCAGGGAGACAGCGTAGTCCGTGTTGACCGGCCTGCGCTCACTGAGATCCGACATGGTTGCATCCCATGAATCGCGCCCCAGTTTTGAAAAGTCACACGGCCGGCAGAACCGGACTCAAGCCAACCAGGAGAAAAAAAAAAAAAAAAAAAAAAAAATTCTTAAAGATTCAAGAGTGTAAACAGGGTGGGGAACAGCTCACCAACACCTCCACTGGCCCAAGTGGAGGTGTTCAACTCCAATGTGGAAAAAATTTCTGCTGCTCCTTCTGCTGGAGATGAGTTGAAAGATGAGATGAGAATGTTTTGGGGTCGTGGCGACCAAGTGTAACCGTCGGGACTCAAGAGGAAGCGGTCTTGGGCGAGGAAGGGGCAGTTTCCCCTCGTGGTTCTATCTGTTGTCTGAGGTCATGCAGTGAGGCACTGGGGACCGGAGGTAGAGAGACAGCGTGACCACTGTCACAACACTGCTACATCAGTGCTTGTCTGAAAAAAGAAAGAAAGAAATAAAACACAGGAGAAAAACAAAATGAGCAATGATGAATCAAGAATCCATGAAAACTAGCAGTAGATGAAAAATAACTAATAAATAATAGCTAAATCTATGAACTCTTCATTTCTTTGTCTTTTAGGACTGCCAGACATGCAAATATCCTGAAAATCGTGGGTCATATGAAATCTGCACTTTGAACGACCTGCCTCCCCTTGCAGATCACCTGCTGCCATCTCTCCCTCCACCCTCTCTTTATCCCAAGCTTCCAGAAACTGCACTGACAGACAGCTGGTAACATGAGAGTCTTAGTGGAAGTGGGCAGTAACTATTTTCCATGGACTAAAATTACCTGACTATTGGCCTTCTATAAAACAACACTGCATCTGAAGTAAATGGATTCACGGGGGTTTTTAATTACTGTCTATAAGTTAGCCTTTAATTGCATTGTTTGTAACCTACTTCATTGTTTTTGTGATTTATGTGGAGTGGTTACTGCCACACTGCAATTTCCCTTGGGGATTAATAAAGTACTCTATCTATATGTCTATCTATTGAATACCATTATAAACAGATCTGACTGTGATCCTTTGCAGCTATAGTGGAGAAAATAATCTCTTTCTAACACAGATCACGATCTTTACTAGGTACCATGAGGATATTGCGGTTCATGAAGATAAAATCTAGCCAATGAGATACGCCAACTGACTTTAGAAAGAGCCCTGCAGTACAGTTTGTCAGATATTAATAGGCCAAGTGTAACGATTAAATCATGCAGACAAAAACACATCATGCTTTTGGATGTAAGACTTGAGCGCCACTGCTCACAACCTAAATGACTTTGGGCTTTTTGGCAGCTTACCATGACACAAAGCCACTTTTACCAGCGGTACCTTGATTGGCTACAAGCAGCATAGCTTACAGCTTCACCACCAGTGATACTTCTACTACTAATGCCGACCTCAACACCCCGTTTCAATAGAGATTATTTTTGGGAGCAGGGAGAAATACAAAGAAATGTTAATGATTCCCTTGCCATCCAGTGTCATGTCAACCTCTCGGCTGACTATCTATATCAAATTCGGGGTTGTGCATCGATGCATGTCGCAAACATCTTCACACCGCACTGAATCGGATCTGCTGGATGCTGTTAACACACCCTACGATTCAGGGTATTATCGAAGCGCGTTAGTCACAACTGGACACTGAGCTTAATATGAGCAGATTTCAGAAATATGGAGGAGACGCTTCGTGAACGAAAACGTCAAGATCGGTTGGCAGATAGTTTCCAAGATGCGTGTTGCGTTAATATGCCGTCCCTTCTCTGAACAGCGAGGGATGCAGTTCACAATGTGTGCAGGCTGTAGGTAAATGTTCACCTAGCGTCCGGCCATCTACACACATCGGCTTCATGCTTAATAAATATACATTCCTTTGGAAACTTTTTACCCACAAAAACCTGCTAACAACGTGGTTATTCTGGGAGTAAAGGCGGACATTTGAAGAGTGTTTAACATATTTTTTTTGTACTAGCCTGATCTTGGCTAGTTACGTTAGCACGTCGCCGTTAACCACCATGTCCAAAACAAACCCTGTCTAAAACAAACACGCTGAGGTTGGCTAACCCGACTAACCGTGTTCTATGTAGCTATGTTTCAAAGCACTCGCTCCACAATGTGGCCATCCTTGTTATTAATCAATACATCTGATCAGCTAGCTTCGGTGTCATGTAATGTCACTAGCTCAAGTAGCAACGGCAAGTTAGCAACTTTAGCTTCCCTCCGCTGCACAGTTCCGGGGTCTGCTAACGTGGTAGCATGGCTGCTGGTGCCTGGAAGAAAGCCGAGCATCTGACACGATCAGCTCATTTGTTAAATTATTCCAGAAAGGACAAGATAGCCACTAACAAACACGGCAAGCAAATTAGAGAGCGGTCATGCTGCTAGCACACACCGCTAAGCTAAAAGAGCTAAATAAACGGAAGCTAACTACCTGAGAACTTCGGCAACCAAAACCCAAGCTTCCTTACAGTAACTGCGGGCAGACTCCACACACTGAACCGTCGCCGTGGCTTTCCAGTCAGCAGAAAGTGCCGAATAAGCTCCTGAAGCCGAATATAGACATTAAACGGTTGTGTAGAAGCGCCGAGCAGCGGACCACCTTTCAGCGCATCATAAGCGCCTGAAAGACCAGAGGCCAAATCAGGATACTGCGCAAGCGTACAAACTAAGCAGCCTAACAGTGACCCCTGCCGGATAGACGGACACACAGCAGTACTGACACCTTACAAAACTTAATGAGAACACGAGTATAAATTTAAATGTATAAATATCAATTTATCCATTTTGCAGTATCTAAAACATTGAAGACGTCGACGCCATGTTTATTTTTATTTGTTATCAATCAGAAACTAACACTGGGTGAATATTTTATAGAGTTTTTTGGGGTATTTTAATTCTACTAAGGCTTACTGCTGGGCCACTGGGATACTTACACAAATAATTCTTCACCTGACATTGTGGTGAAACATTTAGACCTTCATACTTCATACGACTGAACAGTGAACAGTTTAAAAAACAAAAAAAGTTGCAAAAAAAAAAAAAAAAATAGACTTCGTTTTTTATGTGTGACCAAATGTTTTGGGGGGAGGTGGGACTAGCTGTGTACATTCAGCATGTATCATATAAAACTATGGATGTGTTTTTTTTATTTATTTATTCAGTGTATTTATTCAGTTTTGTCGGACACATCGGGCATGCACAATGAAAATCGGAAAAGGAAAAATAAATAAACACAACTTAAATTACAAACCCATTAAAACATACAAACAAGAGAAGATTGGGGGGTAAACGAACAACGAAATTATAAACTGTCTGACCATACATTACTCAAGCCAGGCATTTTGTGCTTTACAGAAATAGAGTTCTGGTGTTGGGGAATCCTCCGCGGGATTATATTTCTAGCAGGTCATGACTGAATCCTAAATCTTTTTAAAGTCACAATAAAATTATGTTGTTTTTTTTTTGTTCTGTAGAAAGCAAGCTTGGATATTTTCCATGAGAAAAGTGGCCACAATCCTACAAAAAAA
Source organism: Xiphias gladius (assembly GCF_016859285.1). Classification (NCBI taxonomy): domain Eukaryota; kingdom Metazoa; phylum Chordata; class Actinopteri; order Istiophoriformes; family Xiphiidae; genus Xiphias; species Xiphias gladius. The sequence continues at coordinate 20,743,038 of NC_053404.1, read as the reverse complement.
ATACGACCCTTTTTTTTTTTTTTTACCTGGTTAGAAAAAAAAAAGATCGCATTTCAATTGTAGCTCATTTGCTGACTTGATGTCCTGGGTTCTCTGTGGGTTTTTATGAGCCAATCTCATATTCAAACACACACACACACACACACACACACACACACACACACACACACACACACACATATATTTCCATAGACTCGCGGATTTTAATTGCACGTAACTGTCCATTTCGCGGGGGAAGGTCTTGCCGTTAGGGCGTTTCATCCGGGGTTGAGGCGACGCGGATCAATTTGGAGCCCGCGGCCCCGAGCGGAGCAGCAGGTGTTTCCTATTTGACTAACGAGCGGACACGTTGTGGGCTTTTGTTGAGTCGGGCGTCATGTGGGCCTGAGAGAGGAGCGTTTTCCGCTGCTGTTCGTTCAAAGAGTGTAAAAAGAAAAAAAGCTGGGGGGGTGTTTATTATTATTGTTGTTATTATTGTTATTATTGTTGTTGTCGTCGTCTTTCCTCGGCGGTGTTTTATCCTGACAGGTTGAGCAAGAACGCGCATGTGAAAATGGACGGTAAAGACTTTATTGAAACGTTCATTTGCCAGATTGAATTAGCAACAGTTTGAGCTGCGGCGACTTTTCAGTCTCATCACTCTCAAAAACGACGAGTAGAAAGTTATATCTTTGCCTCTTTTTTTTTTTTTTTTCCTCCTGATATTGTGTCTGTTGTTTCACCTGTAGATGGAGGCAAACAGCCGAATACATTTGGGAGTGGACAACAGAGAACTCACCATCCCAGGCCGTTTTTCTACGTCCAGCCACCGTCTCAACCTTATTACCTCTACCAGCACTGGCATCTGAACAACCCATACAGCCACTATGGTTTGCCTGGAGGTATCGGGCTCTTCAAACTAAGATCTTTGCTGCAGTCGTCTCGCATTGATGGCCTGGAATCTGACATTTGTGTTTATATTCCTCCAGGTTTTAACTTCGGCCGTCCCTGCATTCACCCTTACCAGTACATGCAGTATCCCGGCTTTGTTTTCCCACATGCTCCAATTTACCCAATGGACTACAGGCGAATGTTTGAACCTCGGTTCCAGGCTCCCGCCTGGAGTGACGTGCCCCGCCAGCAGCATCACCCGCAGCCTCACGGGCGTCGAGAAATGGCCTGCTCAGAGGCTCAAACGGACCCCAGTGATGCCATAACCAAGCTCATCGAGTGCCTGGATAAAATTCGAGCCAACGAGATGCAGGGTGCTGAGAGAGAACTGGACTCCGGTGTCGCCTCCCAGTCCTCGGGGATGTTTTCCCCAGGGAAAGAGAAGAAAAGTGAAGAGCAGGGTCACGTCCTGCCTTTGGCGCCCGATGACAGCCATTTGGAGTGTACGGCCAGGACCTTCAGTGACTCCACCACAGCGGTGTACGACGGTGAGTCCAGTCAAAGGTGCCTTGACGCCCTGAGCCCTCAGGGATGCTGGTCAGGAGGCTTGGAAGAGGAGTTGCCCCTCGATAGCTCCTCTGTTCATGAGGAGTGTCGTGAGCTCGAGCAGCCAGCAGGACACGAACACTTTCTCCCTCTTGAGAGAGAAGAGGTCACGGATACCCAGTCAGATATCTTAGTGACCGATCCGAGTGTTCCCAAATGCGATGCCGAGCGCCTCCTGAAGTCGACACCGTCGCTGGCAGCTTCCTTCTCCTCCGGCCAGCCTGTGCTTAAGGAGGCTGAAAGCAGCGACAAAGTCTCAAAGACAGAGCATCAGACAGGATCTTTTGATGAAACCAAATCCGATCCGAGCTACCAGATCCTCAAGCTGCCTTTTGAGAGCGCCTTGACACCTGGGGCCGCAGGAGCTGGCCGCCTCTCCTCCCCTGCCGCCCCCTACTACTACAACTACCTCTCCATGCAGACCACCCATGAGCGGATGAGTGTCCTCAGCCCATCTCTTGATGAGCTTTCCTCCCGAGACGAGATGTTCTCCACAGATCTGGACGACGATCTTTTTTCCAAACACGTGTATACCGGCGGGAGGCTCGCAGAGGTCGTTGGTGTATCCCCTCAAGCTGCGGAAGACGCAGAGGAAGTGTGGCTGCCGGGTTCAAGGAGGTTTGTGTGCGCCTGCTGTGGGAAAAGCCTGGCAAAAGGTGCGGGTAGGAGCAAAGTCAACAGCCCCAAGGTGTACAGAGATGAAGCCGGCGACTCTGAGGAGGAAGGCAGGTATGCGAGAGGTTGTGAGCAGCCAGTCAGGGTGGTTGTGAGGAAGCACTCTGCGCCCAGGAAGCCTCATTCCGTCCCACCGAGACATGCGGGAAAACCTTGGTATAAAAGAGGCCAACACAAAGATCCCTCAGATCCGTTCGACCAGGAGGCAGGTCATGATCTTTGTAAGCAGGAGCCAGGTGACGGTGAGGTTGGAGAGACGACTGGCAGCGAGCTGCAGTGCCGAACGTGCCAGGGTAAGTCTCAGCCAGGGATTTCTTTGTTTTTCTTTTGACATCTTAAGTTGACGCTGATCTTTAGTTCAAGTGTGTAAATCATGTTGGAAATACGCAACGAATGTGTGAACTCTTTTCATAGACAGACTCTGCAGAGAAGATCTGACCACCTCAGGTCAAGGCAGGTGGGGAGACGGTGACGTGATTCCCAGGAGGAGACAAGCAGCTCCTCTGCAACGACAAGGTTAAAGAAATTACCCCCCCAAAGTAAATCTCATTGTCAGTTTGAGAATTGTCTAAACAGCGTGAGCAGCATAATAAGGATCTTGCAGCAAAGTGAGTGCAGTTCTGGCCCCATATTTATTTATTTCCCCCTCTAGTTTTGCTGAAATGCTGAGGCAGACCAGCAGAGACTACATCTGGGAACACATTACACAATGTAAAATCGATGATAATGCAACAGTCTGCGCCCCGACTTGTGCAGAAAACCTAATTAATGTCTATTGACATCCGTGCACATTAAATAGTAATTTCTGCATAAGTCAGTGTGCAGACATTTTAGTTTTGGATTTCTGGCACTGCAATTAAAAAAACTGAAAGTTGAGCATGTTTTTTTTTTTTTCACATACTGTGAGGGGGAAAAAAAAAAAGAGAAACCCTGAATGGCTCCGGAGATCACCTGGACAGGTCTGCATCGACACGTGTGACTGGTTATCTCGTAGATTGTGGGACTCGTAGGATTCATATCAAATGTGATATAGCTGTCACAGTTATTTCCCGTTTGACTCCTTTTTTGAAGATTCCAATTTGGACAGATCTGAATGTGCTTCTTTGGTCTGAGTTGGTTAACGGCTGAAATGTTAACGGACATCATGTAGCCCCTGAAACTCGGTGCTTTTAATGTAATGTGATAAGTCTTTTGAATTGAGCTCTTGGCTGAACTTTGGGTGCCAGCTGAGTTCTAGTTGATGTCGGGATAAAGAGGACTCGACTTTAAATTGCATAGAAACAACACGTGATTTTTGCTATTAGCTGGAATCCATTCTAAAATTAATTTCGCAATGCTGAGCCCCTGATGATTTGGTCTGCTCGTGTATATATATTTGACAGAGATGAGTGCTCAGAGGAAGGTGATGTACCACAGGGCAAGAGATGAGGACAATGATGACAATGATCCGCCACCATTACACTGGGAGAGAGGTTAATGTTTTTCTTCTGCAATACTGTTAACTTTGACCCTGTTAGCACACTTTTATTAATATAATGAAAATTTTTTTTTTTTTTTTTTTGCCAGGCTCTGCCATGAGAGGAGAACCAAGATGTTAATGTCCCTGGACTGACTTTTGAACAAAGTGTGTTGAACTGTAGGTGAAATTCGCAAAACACTGCACAAGATTAAATTTGTTCCCTGAATCACAAAACTCTACAGGGGCCCTATTATTATTTGTTCAGATAGCTGACATGTACCAACACTATCTGCAACACTTCGGACTAGGTGAAAATACGTTTTAATGCGTGTTTCTTTCCTCCACAGGTCCCCCCCCCCCCCCCCAAAGGTGTAGATGTTCCAGGATAATGTGTCTGAAAATACTTAGAGCACCAGGTGAAATGCACTGCACAGGAAGCCTCTTTTTGTTTAGATAAAAGTTTAAAAAAAAAAAAAGAAAAAAAATGTATAAAGTTTCTGCAGTGACACTGCCTTGCACTATTCATGATTAATGGATTTCACAAACAGACAAATGGGCTGAGAGGTTGTGTTGCAGATGACGGTGTGCCACTGTTTGGGGCCAGTCCAATAAAATATTGTCATTATTTAAGCTTTGTGTTTTTAATCTTTTATTTTTTTTTTAAAATGATGTCATTGTGCAACACTTGGAGACTTCTACACATCTTACAGTGTTTACTGTCTAGGGTCACGTGCATCCTTGTTCATCCTGGTTGGAATCCCGGGCTGCAGGTCTAGTGATTTTTACATGCTCCCTTATCTGGACAACCTGGAATAATAACGGAGCCCGGTTTCCAGATTTGAGAAGGTTTAGGGGTTTACCTGCCTTAGGTTTTACACTATGAGCATCTAATGTTGATCCGCTAGTAATACGGGGTTACCTACTATTTACTTTGAAGTACAGCTGTTGGAAATGAGGTGAGATAGGTCCTTTGCTCAGGCTACCGTCTACTATCTACTTGGCCTGAAATGATCAGTTGAATGATGGACCTGTCCTTTGATAGGAAATTAATCGGCATAATATTTAATGAATTAATCATTTAAGTCATTTTTTTTGAGCAGAAAAGTCAAAAGATTTGCTGATTTCCAGCTACTCAAATGTGTGGATTTGGTGCTTCTCTCTGCATTACATCACTGTAAATTGAATATCTTTGGGCGAATGGTCTGATTGAACGGACGTTAGCTTTGGGAAATTATGATGGGCATTTTTTCACTGCTGACGTTTAATAGACCAAATGATTTTCTCAGTTAAAACCAAAAAAATATTGGGTCGGATTAACCTCTGGTTTTCAGTGGATGCTCTAAGGACGTTTTTTGCAAACAACAGCTGTGCTTTTGCAGAAAGCTGAGGCAACACCTGTTAATTCAGATCGTCGTTCTTAAGGGGAAAGGCTACTTTCCAAAACAGGTACCAATGCAAATGGCAGAATCTGCTGCTGTGGCAATTTGAAAAAGTAGACTGTATATGTGTAGAAGTGAAGGATATAAATGAGCCTGGTGCAATGAATCTGTCTGACCAAGACGCCTTCCAGAATCCATATGCAGAAAACCTTTCAAAACAGAAGCGCTGATTTAAAATCGGTGTCAAGTCGTCAGTCTGGTCTCGGAGTGTGTTTATTCCTCGTGGATAATTCCATATCTACAAATCCAGCTGCAGACAACCAAACAAGCTCTCGTCTAACCTCATAATTGGCCCTTCAGGGCTGAAAACTGCATCTCAACACAAGACGTGTGGGTGTGTGCTTTGCATTTCGGATCCGCTCACCTAGAAACGAGGCAAGCTGCAAGAAAAAGAGCCTGGAGCACTCAAAGATGCTAGAAAGAACGGGATGTGCCACTTTGAGCCACGTATCTTTTAACCCTTTGGTCCTGTCATATCATCAAGCCAAAGCAAGGTGCGGGTCTGTTTTGTTAATTGAAGCCAATCAGCTTCTCACCTCCCTCCACCTAACGTTACAGGTCACAGCAAGTTGACTCAGGACACTGATGGTGCTTTTCCATCCCGTCTCTGATCTATTGTCTGCCTTTCCTCAGGTGAGTTGACGCACCACAGTGGGAGGGAATCAGTGGGGCACAAGCCTTTTTCATTGGCTTTAAATGCAGGTCATTAAACTTGAATTGGACAGTCGTCACCTGGGACCAAGATCCAGCCAATCAGCGTAGCATTTGACAAGCGAGCCTGCAGCTTGAGCGCACACCTTCCATTTCCAATTTAAATCATACTAGGAAAGCTGTGTTGGTTTGTTAGTGATAATCCTTTTGCATGTAGGTACGCTTGTTCAGGAACTGTTTTGCTGTCATAATCCACTGAAAGTGTCTGTTGTCTCGCAGCAGATTTGCCAACAAACAAACAACAAACAATTCTTTCAATTTGCTTCTTGTCTCTTTGTCAGATATGGAGGCGGCCACGTCCACTTTGCAACACTCTTACGGTCTGGGCCCTCGGGGTCCCAACCCACCGCACGGAGCTCAGCAGGCCCAGGGGCCCCATCAACCGCCCCCAGGGCCTTCAGGGGCTCCACGTCCTGAGGACCAGCAGCAGCAGCACCACAAACCTTTCTTCTACATCCAGCCCTCGCAGCCGTACGTGCCCATGCAGAGCCTGCAGTGGCCTGTGCCCGTGCCCATACCTCTGTCCTATAACCCATACTATGGCTACCCTGGCTTAGGTAAGTGCCAAAAATCTCCAAATCTCCTCGTCTTTTTGGCGCAGCTGTTGGGTTTTGGAGGTGCAGTGCCTCTTGAAGATATATAACTTATGCTGCGTGTCATGTAGCAAGAATCACCGCTCTCTAAGGCCTTTTCATGTCATATGCACAGAGCAACTAATGCGGTGAAACGCTTTCACCTGAAGTCGTCTTGTGTAACTTTTTCCACTAAATTATATCATGGTTTCTACATTTTCATGTGTTTTTTTTCTGCAACATTTTTTTGCAAATGAGGTGGTGCACATCTCCGGACCCTTTTTTACAAAAATTAAATTCACACACAAATGTGCTCAAGTCCTTTTTTTAGCTTCCCCCCCCAATGCTGAAAGTGTCTATTGAGGTGAGCGTCCATCTCTGAATCAGATGGACGATCTTCTACCAAAAGTGTTCTGTTCAGTAATTTGTGTAATATCTCACTTATCTGTTAATATTATTCTTTTGCACTTCTGGTTAGATTCTAACTGTGTTTAATCAACTTTGTACTTTTTTTTTACTCTGGACAAGAACAATGAAGTTGAATCTCAATAAATATGTATGACCCCTTTCAGCCAGTGGTCATATACCATTGCTTCTACCACATAAATGTAAATTTATGTGTTTGTTTTTGTTTTTTGCACAAGTTCCATGTGTCGTGTCATTTAAAATTTATTTCAAGCTTCATGCTATGCACGGAATTTTGTTCAGACATTCATGGATCCCACATGATGAATCCTAGTGGATTTGCTGATTTTGCCCCCCCCCCTCGACTTTCATTCTAGCACCGCCATGAGGTTCACATTTGTGGTAGTGAACGAAATGTCCCGGCAACTATTGGACCTGACTGCCGTGAAAGTTGGTAGATACATTCGTGTTCCCCAAAATGAATGCCGTACCCTGTGTTTTAATTCTGATTAGCAAATGTCAGCGTGCTCATGTTAACTAGGTGAAATATATTTACTGAACATCAGCATGTTAGCGTTGCCATGCTGATGTTAACATATGGCTCAAAGCAGTGCTGTGCCTAATTAAGGCCTTGCAGAGCTGCTAGCATGGCTGTAGCCTCTTAGTTTTGTTTTGAACTATTTATCTCGTTTTACTGCTGCTTGGGCCAATTTTGCATCAGTCTGGTTCAAGTCTTGACGGCATTTTGTTGTCACTTATTTATTTATTTATTTATTTTTCTGTTAAAGGTTACGGCATGCCACTGATGTCCCACTATCAGCCAAATCCATACATGGAGCCACCTGGCTTTGTTGTACCCCATACTCACCTGCATCTGATGGACTACAGGCGCCTGCTCAATCCCCAGTATTACCAGACCATGGCCTACCACTCTCGCAGGTTCCGCTATCAACACAACGTCCCGGCCAGAGAAATGACCACCTCTCAGGTTCAAACTGAGCCACTGTCTGCCACCCAGAGGACCGGCACCCCGGTTTCCAGTGATGTCGAAACCTCCAGTGGCCTCTCTGTCTGCAGCACTGATATCCCCAGTGTCCCCACCGGCCAGTCGCTCTCACCACCCTCGGCTGTGCAGAAGGGGGACAATTCTCTGGAGCTAAAGGACATGGTGCCCTCCCCCACGACCAGGACGTCGCCAAACGGCAGCTTCGTGATTCAGACTGAGGAAGTGAGGATTGAATGCTGCACTACACCGGTGGGACTACAACTTCTGCACTCTCACGAGACCGCAGAAGTGTCCCACAGATTTTCCCAAGACGTGGTCCAGTGTAGCTCCATGCTCCAGGGCAGTGTGCTGCAGGACGAAGCACTCTGCCTTCCTGCAGACCAGTCGGAGCCGGCACTCCAAGCTTGTCCTGACATCCTGTTAGTCGGGACGCCCAGCAGCGGTGAGAAGATCTCCGCCCTGGAGGAGTCCAGGGATCAAACGGACGCTGTCACCGAGTTCTCCAATTTGGGATCTCAGGTAGCAGCTCACGGTGACGTTGCGGAGAAAAAGAACAAGAGAGACCTGAGTATGACCTCCAAGAATTTTCACTTTAAAGTCGTTCACCTGCCCTTCGACCCACAGTATCTGGATGAGCTGCGGAAGATGGAGTCCACTGTTTGGTCGGTGGAGGAAACCTTGATTCCCTCCCCCGACTCGCTGATCGAGAACGGCTGCACAGACTCTAATGATGAAACACTGACCGCTGTTGCTGAAATGCCCTCAGCGGATGTGCTGACGGTGAAAGAGGAGGCTCCTACAGAGGAGGTCGTCCCCATGATTGAGATGCCTCCCCTGGCAGAGAATGAACTGGAGGACATGGTCCCCGCTGTGGGGAGTCCTGTGGACGAGATGGTGTCTGAGGCGGATATCTGCCCCATGATGGATGCTGCAGAGGAAGCTCCTGGGACCCGGTTGACGCACACAGCAGAGGTGGCTCTTGAACATGATTTGTTGTTGTTGGATAATTCCCCTCTTAAGGGAGATAGGAACCAACATAGAGGAACAAACATGCAGGATCACCAGGACACTTCATTTGAATCGTTGCCTGCCTACCTCCCCTCAACCAGCTGGCTGGCTGACTTTGATAACATCTACTATCGTAGCAAGATGCCACCAACTCCCAAGAAGCAGAAAAAACCCCTGAGCAGCTGTGATTTAGATGTGCCCACTAGGAGGAGAAAACTAGACCTAGAGTACAAAGAACAACCTACCGTTCGCATGCCAAAGGAGACGTACAAACCCAAAGGCAAAGTGGATCGGCGAAGCCTCTCTGACCACGAGTGCTGCCTCAGCAGAAATTTCAATGAGAATGCGTTCACCCCGTACGCGTCCAAGAGGGAGCGACTTTGCTCCAGATGTCTGGCAAAACGCAGGACCTGCACATCTGCCGGTCCCGGGATCGACGGCAGGAGCTTAAAAAGAAAAGCGGCTCCCTTCCAACAGCGCAATGACGCACGCCTACCAACGTGTGAAGCATGTAAATCTCACACTAAGAAACTGTCGAGCAAAGGCTCCAGTCCCGACGTCCGCGGTCTCCATCACGGGCGCGACACCGAGGGAGAATCCTCCGAGAACAGCTCGTGTCGCAGAGGCCCAAAGTGGCGGGCAGCCGACGATGGCAGGAAACCCGCAGACCTCAAGAGGCCACTGGCCACCAAGCAGAACCTGGAGAAATGTCCCGCAGCGCTGTACCCAAAGCTGCGGGAAAAGAACTGTGTGTGCAATGAGTTGCAGTATCGGCCTGTTGCGTGGGAGCGGCTGCGTCGCTGCCCCCACGGCAACGCCATCCGAGAAATGGATGAGAACTGCGCCGTGCCCGTTTCCCTTCAGGCAAAATGGAGGAACGTGGATCAAATTTATCTGACACACAGGTGGCAAACTGGTAAGAGAGTCTGTTCACAGAAAATTGTCACAACTTTGAGAATTTAATTATGTCTGGCAATTCATTTAAGTTATTGATAGTAAAAATAATTGTTGGCCACAGCAAAGCAGTTTCTTCTTTTGATTGGAATTTTTTTTTTTTCACCTACCTGTCAAGAAAAAACAAATGACCACAAAATGAAGGTCTTAAAACTACATTTTGATAGCGTCCCTCTACGAGACAAAACACTCATCGTAGCTAATATTGTACTTGAGTCTTGCAAATTTCTGAGTTATTTGCAATTGATCAAATTACTGAGGCCCAGAAGATACGGAGTAAACCTGGGTCTTTCTGGGCCTCTCTGGCCTCGGTAACGGGCCTGTATTTCTTTTTATAATCGTACAGGTTCTCATCCAACAGAGAAGTCATCGAAAGCAGTGATGCCTAACTTTGACGCCGACGGCTCCAAGAATGAAGCCAGATCACAACACCTGAATAAGCACAAGAAATCACAATCACAAGGTTTGCTTTTCACCTCACTGTAGTCCAAAATCAGCCTGGCGAGAGCCATCGTACTCATGATTTACACAGAAAAACAGGAGGGGAGCCGGGGGGTGGAATCGTTCATGTTGGTGTCTAGAAATCAAGGAAAGTTATGAAATGACACGATAAATGAGTTTACAATATGAACACACAGCGTCACTGGTGCGCTTTTTTTTTTTTTTTTTTTTCTTCCCCGATTACCAGACACTTGTCGGCATGAATCTTGATCCAAGCCTTTTCCTTGTCCTTCATGCCATTTGGTGCCCGTGTTTCTACAGAAACGGTTAAAAGCACGTTTAAAATTGTCTCACTTTTTTCTGCATTCAGTGGCTCCCCTACCTGGGTCTGTGTATCTATAACTTGAGTTTCGTCTTGTCACTGCTCAGCAGGATCTGGAACAGACCGGATCCAGTGTGTGAAATTCAGATCGAATTTTTGCATTTCACAGATAAGGTTGCAAGTTGGCACAGTTTTCCTTAATTGCTGTCTTGTTGTAATATAATCCACAATGCGCTTTTTGTTTGTTTTTTTTTTTCTCTGCAGGAACTAGTAGAAAAGACACAAGATGCTGATTTGCACAAGAGCACACTTCAACAGAGTGAAAAAAAGACACTTTTTAAAAAAAAAAGACACTTAATTTAAAATATTTCACTTAATGTCATTGTACAAGAAATCACTGTTCACTATTTATTTATTAACATTTAAATAAACACAAATTGATTATAGTTTTTTTTTTGTCTTGTACTTGTCTTACTTTAAAAAACCCCATCTATTTGCAGCCCCTTTTTTTTTTTTTTTTTTTTGCAGTAAAAATGCAGTTATTGTAGTTATTGGATTTGTCCACTAGATGGAACTATTTCTACATAAAATACACAATCCATCAGGCGATAAAAATATCAAACTTGGGCTCTAGTTTTTTTTATTTTTTTGCTTTTTTTTTTTTTTTATTCAATGATAAAAAAAATATTCATAATGCATAGATGTAATAAAAGCTTGAATATTAAATTGTGGACAAACAGAATTTAAAGGGAAAATGTTTCCTACAAAACTCTGTACAGCACATAGACCATATTGGAGGTAAGACAGTGAATCCTCCTGCAGTCTAACAACCTATTTCCCCCCAGGTGGGTGCTGCTATATCATCCTTTCTAACCATTTTAACGAACCCGTTTTGTCTCTGGAAAGAACATCTGACAGCCTTCATCTCTGGGTTTTTTTGCACACAAGTCGTCATTAAACGCGGCACGGCGATCGCACATTTGCATAAGACCTTTCTGACTGACTCTTATCTGGAATGACTTTCAGCGAGTGTTAAGGTGGGTGTTTATCATTATGCTCAGGTGAGTCAGTTGTTGTCTCAGTGGTTGCCCGAAGGGATCAAACCTGTGACCTTCTGATAGCAGTGAGGCCCGAGGACTATAACCTACAACTTCTTAATGAGGCTGGTAGCTTTAAGGGTGACAGCGGATGCAGGTAAAGAGACAAACCTTGGAGCACAAAATGGAAATTATACCACACACTGGGAAACATATCCGAATCTACATAATCCAGATTAAAGGTACGATCTATTCTTTGTCTGTCCACCGCTTTGCTCTTGACTGAAATGTCTCAGCTGCTGGATGGGTTGCCGCGAAATTTGGTTCAGACCTTGATGGTCCACGGAGGAGAAATCCGACTGACTGTGGCAATTTCCCCCCCCTGACTTTTCCTGTAGCGCCACCATGGGGTTGGCATGTGCGGTTTTGAGCGACATGTTTCCTACAACTACCGGATGGATTGTCATGAAATTGTGTTGACGTCCCTAGTTCCCCAGAACTGTACAATCTGACGAGTTGATCTTACTTAAAAAAACCAAAAAAAAACAAAGGCCTTGGAAAAAGCTACGTAAATTCAACTATTATTTCCAAGTTACGTTTACTGAGGATCTTCTTGTTTATTTCACTTAGTTGTATTTACTTGATTTTGTCAAGTTTTTCCAACTTATAAATGACAAACTTAACTTGTTCGTTTTTAAGTGCACAGGGTGAAATAGCGGCTCCCAACAGCCTCAGCGGTGCTTTGAGTTTGGCGCTAATCAGCAAATGTTGACAACTACTGTCGCCGGAGGTTTTCAATTTAGCACGAATTCTTATTTTTGTGGTTTTGTATTTACTGCGACTACGGATGTAGATGGTCCCGGCCGCTAACTGATTAGTAGGAAGCTGAATACAGTCTGACGCGTGTTGCGCCGGTGTCTCAAGTGATGTGTGGCGTGCAAACGAAAGAGTTTCCTGCTGCTGAACTCGCTGAATCGTTTGTTGAAGGGGAAAAAAAACAAAAACACTTTTGGAAATTAAAGGGTGCATTCATCCCGCCCCCGCAAGAGGAAGACTTTATGAGAGGGACCATAAAATAGCCCGATGTTATCGGCTCAACACAAAGATCATTGACGGGGTGGACTTTCGGTAGAACTTTTACCTTCTGCAAACAGATAAAACGTGATACAACAGCCAACGCAATCAGTAAAAGCTCAAAGGGGCCTCTACAAAATACTGAATTAAGGGTCTGATTACTTTTGTGAATGAGAGATTTCACTTTTTGGTTTTCAATAAATTTCTGAAAGTACGTTTTCAGTTTTTCAAGATGGATTATCGGGTGTAGATTGATGGGCAAAATGGCAGTTTTATCCATTTTAAAATCCCATCTACATCAGAATAAAGTGTGCAGTAAGTGAAGGGGCCTAAACGATTTCCGCAGCCACCGTAGGTCCCGGTGGAGCCTCGTGGAGCTGCGCGGCTGTGGAGTCTTTAGTCCCATTTCCGACTACGTCAGCGAAATCACGAGAACACTGAAACACGACTCTGATACGGGTGTCTGGTTTTGTTTGTGGAAAACAGCGTTTCGACACGTTACTGAATTAATGGTCAAGTCAGATACTATTTGACTCGTATTTCTTGTCAAGCTGCGAAGGCAACTGTGGGCCCCATTATTGACCGATTATATGTAGCGTCGCAGCCCGAGGGGAAGAAATACACAAATGTATTGGATAAATAATGAATCATGTTGGATCAGACCATTAGGGTTTTATGCAGTGTTCAGCGGGCCTTTGAAACCACCTAATGAAACCAATTTCACTGACGTTGTTCTAGATGAAACATGTAATGGCATGTGCGACGGTAATAGCTTTCCCGGCTGGAGGGGCGGTAAATACTTAGATGTAGAGATTCCGTTTCAGACGGCTGCTCCACGTGCGAGGAACTGTGATCTTCAGGGGTCTCGCGGCAGGCCAGCAGCCGCCCGCGTTGCCTCTGATTGCTTGGCTTTCTTCTCCTCGTCCTCCGTGGAGAGATCTGCACAGAAGGCGCGCACACAATGTGCTGTCTTCAAAGGGGGAAAGAGGGGCCTCGCATTTGTGCATCACATGAAGCAGAGAGAGTCAAAAGCTTTTTGCAATTTGAGACAGCCCTCTTAAGTGATTTCTGGGTAACGGGGAGCAAAGGTTCTTTGAAGCCTAGAATACGTGGGGAGGGAGGGAGGGAGGCCGGGATGAGGAAAGTTGCAGCACTAGAGCGCAACACATGATTTCCCCTCAGATTCGTCAGGCGGAGATGGACAGCCCCGTCCGGATGGTCTCCGAGCTCATATCTGGCAGACTCCCTCCCTGCGCCGCCGTTCCATCTTCATGACGCCGGCATTATGGGTGAGCGTGGAAGGCTTCGAAGTGAGTGGCTCCCGGGTGGATTCGCGGCCCGGGTGGCGGCAGGATGCCCGCTATGCTCCGTGCAGCGCATGAAGCTGGACGAGGCGAACACTCTGTTTCAGGCACACGGGCCAAAACAGTCCGGGGTCTCCGTGGGCGAAACATCCTGCAGTGGTGATTTCTCTCTACGCGGCCGGTGTGAGTTCATCTCTTCCCGAGCATGAACACCGAAATGTCCTCGTAATGACAGAGAGATGAAGAAAAATCCCCTGACGTGAGAACGTTTTACTACTTCTTACCTCATGGACTTCAGCTTTTGAAACGCACTGCATTTTTGAGCTTGTGGCAAACAAAACAAAACAAAACCCATTTCTTTCCCACTTACCTCCAGTGCTGCAGTATCTAGCCATGCAAGTAGTTCCAATTGAAACCATTAAAGGTAGAGTTAGCATTTCTAATCTGCACCTTTTGTCAAATTCAGTGAATAATCTCATGGTCGGCCAGCTGTGCGTTCTCTGCGTTTGTGTCTGTACACAACCTGTAAATGGGGAAAAAAAAACAAAGTGGCTTGGACCGACCGTACCAGCCAATCAGCGAACAGGTGGCGTTGGCGCTCGTGCACAGGTCTCGGAAAAGACGTGACGGCTAGTCTGGCACGTGCTAGTGGACAGCGCCGATTTTAAGGATGACCAGGGGAAGGAGAAGGGGCGGTCCGCCCTTTCATCACTGCCAGAATGGGTGGACTTTTGAACTGGATTGATTGGGACCGCAGAGGAGAGACCAGTGGCGACGTTAAGGCGAGTGCGAGTGGAGGAGGGTCTACCGGCGGCGGCGGCGAGAAGGAGAGACGGCCGAGGAACAGCTAAAGAGGCCTCCGACCGAGACTCGAAAGGCAGGAAAGACGGATGGTTGCTCCGCTTCTGCGTAACAGGTGTGTAAAACATTAGTTTTACAATGTTTCACAGTCGGTATTTTTTCGTCCCGTTTGCTAGTGTTGCGACTTCCAAGTCGTACAAGAATCTGTGGCTCCCGCCATTGTGTCCTCGCCTTGGCGATGCGCGTCCATGATTTTGGGGAGGGGGGGCACTGAAGGAGCACTGAAGGGAGGGGTGTATTTGTTTTGCTGTTGCGTTCAAATGTCAACAGTCCTCCTCCAGAATTGCCTTGTCCTCCTTTAAGTTTTAAAGTAAGTTTTTAGAGTCTTTAGTTTCTGGCATTAAGAAGGTGTTGCTGAGGTGACCCCCCTTGGGTCGGACATAAGACCCTGACCAGGAGCCAACCATGAATTTAGTAGCTCCTTTTGAAATTTGCTCATTTTAACACTGTTAACACGCACTTGTTTTTGTTGGCTTTATTTTATTATTTTGTGTTTAGGGAGTATTGTGCGCCATTTTAACTGTTATACCTTTGAGCAAAACATCATTTTATCATATTTCCACAGCCTTTTCTATGCTTCACTGTAAAGCACGTTGTAACTTTGGTCAGTAGAGTACATATCAGTAAAAGTTTGAAAGCGTTAACGTCATACATTTCTTGCTTTAAAAAAACACTGCTGTTTGGTTGACTCTTTGTCCTTGAATGTACTAACACAGAGAGCGTTTGCAAAATAGTGACCAGAAAAACTAACGGCTCCCTGCAAGGTAGGAAGGTGGGAGTGCATGCGAAACGTGAAACCTGCAAGACCGCTAGTGGTAAACGTCGTAGAGGAACTTTAACTAACTGAGAGAAGGAAAACTTCTGTCAGTGAGCAGGCAAATTTACAAAATTATCCACGGGTAATATTTTACACCAAAAAATGGGACTCATGCGTGACAATCAGGTTTCAAGTGTCTGTGCATGTAGGGTACGTCCACACATGTCTGAATTTTTGTCAGGTGAGGATTTAAGGGTACGGAAAGCCATGACTTATTAAAGAATGAACTAATCAATATATATATTTTTTTATTCAAGTATTGTGTCAAACAAGTGCTGCACTTGGAACAGTTGTGACACAGAGATTCATCACCCAGCTTAAGGCTCTATGGAGCTGTTTAGTCTCTCTTTGGTCCCTGTTGCGCTAACATTGTCACTATAATAGTGCATTTTTTACACTAAGTCTGGTTCGGTCTCACATTTCTCAACAGACAGTCAGCTGTTTTTTAGCTGTTTTCTTTGTATTCTGAGGTTTTCTACCGCTAAAAATGGATTAAAATGACATGATTGATTATTATTCAGTCGTTAAACTACTGTAGTTGGTGCAGACGGTGCGATAGTCGAGTGTTAACGTACGATGTACGATGTAATCAGAACCGCCCTGTTTTCAATTACCCCCCCCTCGTCTCTCTCTGTTTCCCTGTCCACTCTACTGTCGCTGTCCATGAACATAAAAGGCTATAAATCACCACATGTCCCCGCTTTGTGCGAAAACGTAATCCACAGGTACGCCTCCCTCAAAGCCTATTCGCTCTCACAAATCAGTTGCATGTAAACTTTATTTTTAGGAGACGCTCCATAATAGCTGGCGGGCTACGCGCGGACAACAACCTAACCCAGTCTGTGAAGAGACGTTTTTTGTCGACTCCTGTCTCACAAGCGTGTGCAGCTTACGCTCAAGATAGCAGCGTCATACAGAGGTGGACCGTGCGCAGGCAATGGGCTATGATAGCTTTGACTTTTTCGGTCAACCAAGTGAAGCTGTGCGCCCAAGTTCACCAAAGTTGACGCAAAGGATTTTGTGCCCTTTTCCTCTGCTGCCGTGAGACGATGCTCTGAAAAGCAGTTGCTCTACCGAAACTAACGCTGGTATACGAGCAAAACTTGAATTTGCGTGTGTCCGTCATTTGTTTGCGCCGCGTTCGCCCTCCGCCACGACACCTACACTTGCGAGCCTCTCTGTGTAAAACCTGTGTGTCTAGGTTATCGGACCCCTCGCTCCTCCCTCGGCCGGAGACAGACGTGACGCACGGTGTCCTGACAGCGCCGTCTGCTCTCTGCGGCCCCTAAAGGACATGATGGATGTTTCTTTGAAGGATCCCTTCTGTCATCCAGACGCCCAATTAGGGGCCGGCCACGGCTCGCCACTCTGGACTGAGAGGTGGGAGGGCAGCATCAGTCACTCAGCGGGCGGCACTGGCTTCTTCGGCAGTTTCGTCCACCGGTCACCTGACACAGCAGCAAAGGCAACTCTGCGAGGCTGGTAGACGCTGTATTTCTCTGCAGGGTACATTACGGTGCTTTAGCAGACGGCGTGACAAACCCGGAACGGTTAGTGTTGTGATCAGCATATACTTGGGCGCCGGCAGAGAGGCTCTTGACAGACTTGGCGGATACAGTATGTGCCTGCGTGCGTGTGCCGCCGCGGGGTGTGCGGCCATTTTTCAGCAGCCGGGTCGGTTTCGTGGGGCTCAAGTGGCACTGACGTCAGCAGGGTCGGGGGTTTCGGCTCCACCGGGGCCTCCCCACGCTCAGGTGCGCGCGCTCGATTAAGCAATAACACAGTCAAGGTCGCGCTGAGCGGCGGTTATTGGCAGCAGCGAGCCGCAGCGGGAGGAAATGTAGATCAGCCGGCGGCCACAGCGAAACACGACCTTGACTGTGTCATAGCTTTTACACAACGCTGACTACATTTACACTGGAGCTGGAAAGGGGTACCTGATTAGCTGAAGGGTGTGTGTGTGTGTGTGTGTGTGTGGGGGGTACTTTCTTGTTGCCCTGTGTTCCTGCGAAGCCAGTTGGTGTCATTTATTTCCAGTGCAGCGCCGCTGCGCACAGAGTACGCAGACACGGAGTCCACGTATTTCCGGCCACATAGTGTGGTATGAAGTGTGCACCGATGGTCCCTACAGGACGATGAAACTTCACAAAGATGCCCAGAAATTGAGTTTTACATTTTTTTCCCCAAGGTTTTTAGCCCTCATCAAAATACACGTTAGTTTTGTTTTTCCATTGAGGGAAAATCCTTCGCGTCAACAGCAAATCAACGGGATTTGATCTGTTTACTGACATGTTTTGAATTTTGTGTTTGCCTAATTTTGTACCTTTTCCAGTTGATTATTTTATATGTATATATATATATATATTTACTCCAAATCTGCTCAGAATTAGCATTTAGCAGCACACAATCCTGATTTATAGCCTGGATTGGGAACGTTAGATACTGACTTTCATCAGTTTCTCCACTGGTGACGTCACACACAGAGGAAGAGCTCAGGCTGAGTTGTTTGAGCGGCAGAGTGTCGTCATTTCAAAAAAAAGCAGGCCGAGCGCTGAACATGACCAGCTTTTCACCATTCAACAGCACTTAGAGAACTTGTGCCGGAAAATCTTCTGCTAACGAATGTGCGGAGATTCGATGTTTTGAAGAAAATAGCCACTCAACACATCGCGTGGTGGTGATGTAATTTGGTTGCAGCAGATCCCCTGGATGAGGTCACTGTCTCCACGGTTTAAAAAAAACGAGAGAGAGACATGAGGAATCAAAAATCACGTCTTGTTTCAGAGCATTATTGTTTTTTAAAACATTCACAACAAGAGTGTAGGGAGAAGGTCAGATCCAAAAGCGGGTGACGCTTGGCTGCTCGTGAGCTCCACACGTAAATGTCAAGGGTGCATTTCCCCCCCCCCCCACAGTTCCTCTTTGGGATGATTCACACTATCATGTAGCTCTTAGCTGGAGGAGCCGTGCCTTCTCGGCCCCTGCTCAGACGCACCAGAGAGCATCACAACAACAGCACCGAAAAATCCTGTCTGCCTGTCCTCCGCCAGACAAACGAAAAAACGGAGCGAGGCCTTGCCGGATATTGAGTCAGTGTAGTGTGAAAAGGAATACGGTGTGAGGTCTCCAGGCGCCGTGTGCTGTAATGGCTGGGCTCGGGGGGAAGCAGAGGCGGCAAAGTTCAGCGCGTCCACTTGTTAGCCGCGCGGAGAGCGGCGCTGTAAAACAGGTCCGTCACGGAGCCGCGGCCGAGACTGAGCCTCGGCCGCCCCGGCTGCAGGCTCAGCATTTCTCCACCGCCGAGGTGACAGTAGATAGATCAGCCCGAGCTCTGCGGTCTTAATACCTGGGGCTTTTACACTTTAATGTGTTTCACTTGAAAAATGACCTGTGTTTATAAAACTTGTAGAGCGGCCGGTGGCACTTGAGGACGGTTGCAAGGTTTTACAGGAAGTGAGAGAAAACCACTCAGAGAAAAGAAGCGTTCAGGGGAGCGGGGGGTGAGTTCAGAGGGTGATGCCCACGGTGTGACGGCAATGCAGTGGGGGCTCGCGGTGCGTCTGGCACCGCTGGCATTTCCCGGGCTGCAGTATGTCGCCGTCGCATGCCTACCGAAACACGTGGTTCGCGTGAGATCCCCGCTCCAGCCGCAGAGTCTAGTTTAAGGTCAGACTCGGAGTATAATCTTAGCCTATGCCCACAGCACGAATGAGCGCAGACAAAATGCCGCAACCCCATCGGAAGTTAAAGTGCTCTCAACCTTTTTTCACCCCGGGCTCTGGTGTCACGGTGCCGCTTCCTTGGGTGGAGGTGAACAAAGCCAGGGCCAATTCTTTCTTCAGAACACACCCGGCAAAACGACTAGCGGGATGCAGACGTAATTTGGAGGAGACGGGGTTGGTGCGGCGGCACGCCGAGAAGTCCCGTGTGTCCGGGAGAGCTGAGCTGAAGCACAGTCATCCACAGTTATATCTGAGATGAATGTGCAAAAAAAAGCGAACGAAGCCTGTTTTTAAGATACACACCAAAACCAGGCTTCCCAGGACGCTAGGCCGTTCGCTGTATTAGCTCTAACAGGAGAGGAGACTTCTCAGTTTTGAAAAAGAAAAGAAAAAAACGCAAAACCAACAAGCTGCCAAATCTTCACTGTTTTT
Source organism: Xiphias gladius (assembly GCF_016859285.1). Lineage (NCBI taxonomy): Eukaryota > Metazoa > Chordata > Actinopteri > Istiophoriformes > Xiphiidae > Xiphias > Xiphias gladius. The sequence goes on along the minus strand of NC_053404.1, from coordinate 20,723,323 downwards.
CATTCGGTGCATCTACCTGAAACACAGTATTGAGCAGGAGGATTTGCGTGATGTCGTGCTACAAAGTCCCGACCCTGCATTTTGCTGTGCAGGAGTGTTCGGGATCAGCCCTTTCGTCGCCCCTGAAACGGGCCCGAAATCGAGGAAGGGGATGCACCAGTACATCGGGCTTTCCTTCCTTTTCAGCAGTTCCAACAAATGAACCGAGGAGATGAACAACGGCTATGAGGCTTTGTCACGCTTTTCAAAACTTCGAAATTAAGGGTACAAACATGAGACACGTCCTAGCTAGGATATCCGATGAGTCAGAAGTGTTATTTTTCACACGGAAGAAGACTCCTGACCATGGAAGCCCGTTTCCTCTGCGCATAAAAATACAACAAAATAAATCCAACACCTACGTCTTTTTTTCTCCTAATTGACTTATCAGATAAACTGATACTAACGTCATAATTGTGACGCATCATTTTATAAATACGAGTTTTTATCTCATCGTTATGAGGAAAGAAAAAAAGCAGATGACAAACAAAATAGTGGTTAGTTTTGATCAGGTTCTGGAAATCTACTGTGTACAACCCCCCCCCCCAGAATATTCATGTCGTGTACAGTAACCATCGGGGGGGGGGGGCACATATTGCCCTGCCGTTTGTACCTGTTTTCAGACATGAAATGAATATTCAGCAGCAGACAGTAAATTATTAAATTAATCATCTCCACACAGCTGCTGAATAGGCGTTCATCTGCCTGGCTTTGCCGTGGGAATAATCATCCACACGATTAATGTCACAATATTTACTTGTTGAACAGATCAGCTCAGATGGCACACACACACACACACACACACACACACACACACACACACACACACACACACACACACACAGGCACTGTGAGTAGCGGAGCACTGAGCTGTTTTCCTAGGATGAATTCTTGGCATCGCTGCTACCCCACCCAGTGGTAATCAGCATTTGCATTTCGGGCTTTTCGGCCTAAATCTCTGCGGAGGGACGGTCCCGCCCGCACCCAAACAAACACAGCGGGGGGAATGCCGGAGACGACCAAATTCAGGAAGAGGGAGATTGCTAACATGTGTGGCTGGGGGGCCCCTCGGCGGGCGCGAAGGAACGCCATGTCCCTCCACAGGCCTAATTGCCAGAAACAGGCACCAGATGTGGCTATCGGGGGCTGAGCTTTCATTTGCAGAAAAGGATTACAGGATAGCGAAGGGTTAGCAAACAATAACATGCAGGATGGAGAAATGAGCTAATCCTGGTTATGTAACGTGGCTGGGAAATGAGGTGGGGTACCGCACAGGAACACACACACACACACACACACGTACCTGTGAAGCCGCAGCCGCGTCTTTTACCATCTCCTCTGCAGGTTTAATAGCCGATTATACCGTGACACCAGAGGGTTTGAGTCAAGAAAGCCAGACTTTGCTGCTGCCTGTCACGCCACCTTTTAATCTTCTGTGAGTCACACTTAAGAATAACTGCTCATGCCCATGAATGACACGAGAACTAACATCTCGGTACGACCCGGGGTGGCTTTTAGAGACTCTAAATGCAATGGACATGATGGTGGACGCCGTAACTATTCAAAGGGTACTTTTTGACACGGAGAGTGCAGAGGAAATTGTGTTGCACGGTGATGTATATGAGAATGTGCTGCACAGTCCAGCAGTTACAGCAGCCTTTTTGTGCTTCTGAATTGAGTTTAATGACCTTTAAGGTCTGCTATATTTCTGACCTTTCGGTACCATATGGGCCCGTGCGTAGTTCGGGCCGAGGTCTTAAGCCCTGATTTTAGTTGAGTTTTTCTCGTTGACCGTCTTTGGTTGGTTTAGACCTTGGTGCAGAAAAACTACACTCACGGGAATGTGCAGTAAACCATGCAGAGGAGTCTTCGCCGCATGCTGAGTGACCCGACGTACGGCGGGCATGACAGCGACAGAGGCTGATCGGCTGAATGCTGGCGTTAGATTTTAGATCTGAGACTTTATGAATGTCTCTCATCGTTCATTACGGCATTAGAGATGTCAGCGGGGTATTAGTTTTTCCATTTTAGTGTCTATTTATTGGCAAATACAAGTGGAATCCAATAAGGGGCACAGCTTGTGTAAGCATGGTAAGTTTGTAACCATAAATGGAGCCAGCTATCCATGACACATTCAACTCTAAATAACAACACTCTCCCAGGAATATAAAAATACACATATTAACGAGAGGCGTTTTGGAGTGTTCGCTTCAGTCCAATATTTCAAAATCCAAATCCTCCAAAAGACATGTGTTTATCGTGGCTGCTAGAAAGATAAGCTGCCGTGGGAACAACATGTGACTTGCCTGTACACAAACCCCATCCTGTAATAGCGTCTTATTAGGCAACAAAACCGCTGCTCAGACTCTAAAAGCCGCCAGAGCTTCTCTCACTGAGATATGCAGCCTTCGTCCCGTCAGATACCGTAATGTCCCCTCTCCGTGCCTCTCCTGCGATAAGCCCCGTTACATTTTCACTTAAGATGATAAAACTGAAGCGCAGATGGCTCGAGAGCATCCGCCATGTGGTCCGCTAATAGAACTGAACGAAAAAGGCCCGTCCCAGACTTCTACTGTACACTCCAGTCCCATTCGGAGAGGGATCCTGGCTGTGAGCGGTGGTGCCGGCATCGATACTTCCGCGACAACACACGCTCGCATTTTCACAACCTAATTAAATCTGTGACACTCAGACCGCGAATGATTTATCTCGCAGATGCTTCTCTCAGCTGTGCTCTGATGTAAAGCTTTAAAGTGAAGGTAACCTCGCTAAATTTAACGCTTTTCCCCTTAAAATTAGCTTATCCCTTTAACTGCGATGAATAAACCTCATGAGCGAGGAAAAACTTGATCTCCTGCCTGCTTTTTGGGGCCTGTTAACACAAGATATGGAGTTTTTTTTTTTTTTTTTTTCCTTCTCCTACTTTGCCGAGGAAGGCTCAGATAATCCCTCATGGATAGGAAATATCTGACCCAGCCACTGATTTCTGGAGACCCCGCTGCGCCTCTATCGCGGATTAGCGGAGCTGAATTGGAATCGGAGGTGGGGAGGAGATGGAGCCGATGGGCAAAAGGCGCCGGCCAGGTGCGAGAGTGCAAACGTTTGCTGTCGTGGTTTGGTTCGTCTCAAAATGCATGAAATTTTTCCCCGGAGATCGTCTCATAACAAGGTCATTAGGCCTCTGGACGCTGCAGGAGGCTGTGCGAGAAATTTCCAAAAAACCTCTACAGAAGTGGATGCTGTGTGTGTGTGTGTGTGTGTGTGTGTGCGCCGTCTCTGTATACACAATACATAATATATTCATCCGTCTCCACTCAGTATTAGAATTGAAGGTCAGCCTTTCCGAAATAAGAAGCGGCCAGCCTCAAAATTCAATTTCTTCTCTATTTCCAGGCTGCGACAGAGATGTTAATAAAGCCTCCTGTGTATTCAGAGGCCAGTTCATTTTATACCCTGCACATGGACGCCTGCTGACATGTAACCAACCACCGACGCCCCCCACACAGCGTCCAACTTGCACTGTGCACACTGCCAAAGAAATTAGTGAGAGATCATTGATCACCCACAGCCTGGGAAAGATGAGAGGAGAGAATTAATTAGACAGAGAGGGGGAGACGGAAAGGGGGACGGGAGAGTGAGAAAGATGAGTGGAGAGGGAGAAAACGTGAGAGACGGGGGGGGGGGGGCATTGGGGTGAGAAAAGACGGAGAGACGAAGCGAGACAGAATGAGTGAAAAACAGAGAGCGATATGTACTGAGGCGTGGAGGAAGTGTGAGTCTGCCGAGCGAGATACAGGCGGCTGCTGAGAGACACACACACACACACACTGTGAGGATTTACGGCTTTTTAAAAGACTCCTGCAGTCAGACGCTTAGCAGCGTGACTCCCGGTGTTGTCCATCAAGACCCCGCCGGTTATTCCTCCTGCGGTTCTGCATATAATGAGCTGCTCGGGCACAGCGTTGTCCTAGCGCCGGGCTTATGGCACGCACTGGTCTTACTGCCGAGGTCGGGCCGCGCCGCCTCTGTGTCCTCGGAGAGGCACTGTGTCAGACTCGGTCGCGGCCGAAAGACGCGCCAGACCGGGCGAAGTGGGCAACTGCCATACTGCTGCCATTACTCCATGTCGTCTGGGGCACGTTATTTGATTAATCGCACCGAAATTTAGACGGAATCTTAGAGGGAACCTCGTCTTGGTACTTTAACCGCGTTAGTTTATATTGTTCTCATTTCTTGTTTAAGTTTTTATCAAATTGCTTCCATCATTTCTGTTTGCCAAGTTATTAAATTCACAGAAAACCTCGGGCAAAGTTGTATTACTCCGTCATAGGAGAACTGCAAGGCCGCAGACAACAATTTTTCCATTATCATTCCATCTGACGGTTGTTTTTCTCTGATAATCAACTGAAGGTTCGGTTAGTAAAACGTCAGAAAACAGTGAAAATGCCCGTCATTTTTCCCGAAAAAGCACCAAGTCAACATATTCAACAACCCAGAGATGGTCGAGTTTACTGTCATAGAAAAACTGAGGAACTGGCAAATTTTCACGTGTGACAGGCCGGTGAATATTTGACGTTTTTGCCTTAAATGTCTCATCGAAGTTATTGCTCATCCATTTTCTGTCGACCAACCGATCCACTAATCACTTCACCTCTGGCGCACCGGTCGGTTTCTGTGCCCGGCCGCACGCCGGATCCCGACCGCTCGTCGCCTTCCCCCATACCTGTGTCGTGTTGGAAAGGAGAGGAACAGAGAGAGTCTTTCGCTCCATGACAGGCGAGTTGTAAGCGTTGTTAAACTACGCCAATGACAAAAAAAAAAAAAAAATCACCCTTTTTTTTTTCCGTCCGTCATGCGCCTGCGAGGCGCGGAGGAGAAATATGTGGTTTTTTTCTTTCCCTACGACATTCTATTGTGGGCCACGTGTGTCCATTTTTGGGTCCAGTGGTTACCATTCCTGTCTAAACCCCCCCAGCCCTCTCGGTTTGAGTTCATCAACACCACCCGTCGCGTCCCAAATGTGTTCTATTGATTATATAAATACATATTATATAAGCCGCGACGCGTAGCAATCCTGCGACCGTCGGTGCAGCGGGCCCGGTTTTTCTTTTTTCATTTCTTTTTTTTTTTTTTCCAGCCGTTGATTCATCACTTTAAGCTCTTTTGACTTCCCCGCTCCAGATGGTTTGGGACTTTGAGTCCGTCTGTATATTTTGGAATTATACAGCAGGTACACTGACAAATTGAGTTGGAGGCAACCAGTCTGTTCTTATTCGTGGGTGATTTTGAAAAAACATGATCGGAGCTCGCTGCTTATTTATCTCTGCTGCTCATTTCTCCCACACTTTTCTCCGACATTTTAGTAGTTCTTCGACTGCGACTTCAGGCCCTGCGGCGGCTTCGTGGCCAAATGTTGCACGCGCCGAGACATCACTGAGAGTTAAATTTTAGGATGAAGCTGGCAGCTACAGTCACAGGCACGGATTGATAATGTATGAGATATATTTTATTCATCTTTTATTTTAGTGTGGGGGGAAAAGTTACATATTCCAGCTTTGAAGAGATTCAGATTCTAATTTGTACCCCACCAGAACTTTGATTTGCGCGTTTGATCTGACTTCTGCTGCAATGTTCCCCCGGATTCATCTCAGCTTGGCTCCGAAGAAAAGGGAGGCTGCGGGTCATCCTGCTGATTCAAACCTCATCTGAGAGCACGTTTCTGAGCGATAACGCCAACGTCGGAACCAACGAGAACTGGAATTAAAGGGATCATTTTGAAGGCTAAAGATTAATCGAACAAGGAGAGGTTGCTTTATCTGAAATTCTGACTGAAAAAAATCAGGAGCACAATTTAATTCCCACTTCCCGTTCAGTGAGTAAATCAGGTCAACTTTATCTATATGGCACTTTTCAAGAGAGGAGTAAGAAAGTGCGGTAGAAAGTAAATAAAGACATAGAGGAGACGGACAGGAAAACACGGTACAAACGGTCGCGTAATACCTGCCCGTTCCCTGAGATACGGGCTGCGTTTTCCACATAATTGTGATTTACCTTTGTTAACTTTTAAGCTTTTATCCCCTCTGCCAAGGAGGTTATGTTTTCAGGCGTGCCTCTTGGTTTGTTTGTTCATTTGTCGGCGGGATTATGCTGACAAAGAGAGGTCCGAACCGATTTGCACCAAGCTGGGTGGAGGGATGGGGCACGGGGGGGGCCGCCTTCCTTGACATTGCAGCGGAGATATTTTCATCCACATTTGGCCTCGGCGGAGGTCTGCGCTCTCCCGAGTGCCACTCCAGTTTCGTATTCACGGCGCCGTTTCTCGGCTCGGTTGGTGCGAGGGACCACGCCAGTCAGGCCAGCGAAAAATCTGTAAGTCACAGCTTCCTAAATCCCAAGGTGACGGCGTTAAATTGTTTCGCTTCGTCTCACCGACAGTCTAAAATACAATATTTAATCAACTGTCACGTTAGACGAAGAAATGCAACGAATCTCCACATTCGAGTACCTGGAGCAAGGTCATGTCTTGCATTTTTGCTTGCGAAACGACTTACGATTAATTGATTATCAAAGTAGTCGCCGATGAGTTTTCTGTCAATCGACTAGTCGATTAATTGACCCGTCGTCGCACCAACACCTGCGTGGCCGAAAAACCCAGGTGAGGAAACAACAGTGAACGCATCCTTGACAGGCGTCGGGGCTTGCCTGACGTCGAACTCTGGTCCGTTTACCTCGCGCCGGTGCGACTGCAGGAGCTGCGCTCAAAACCGATTGGCGTTTCTGAGCCCCACCTCCGCCGCTGTGAAGTGATCACTCATTCACAAACATCCATCCCGGAGCAGACACTCGGGGAAAGCAGGTCAGTCAGGGCCTTTTTTTTCCCTTTAACCTGGGATAAACTCAATCTCACGTCAGCGTGTATCCAATTATACAGTCTCGCCTGCCTCGTTCAGAATGAGGTCACCTTAACTCCTATCTCCTCCTCATTGAGCGGAGATTGAAAGAGGGATTTGACAGGGTGATGGTGGTTGAGGAGGAAGGTGGGGGGGCGGACATATCAGGTAAATTTTCATCGGCGGCCCCTTCCATCTTTTTTTTAGAGAGAAGTTGCGGGCGGGGGGGGGGGGTGAGACTTGCCGGTGGGAGCGTGAGGTCAGCAGTTAGGGGGTAAGCTGAGGGATGACTCAGCAGATGTCTTATCGCCTCTCAGGCCTGCTCTTCTGCGGAGGCGCGTGTCTGCGCGTGCTTTGCTGGTTTGTGTGGAAAGTTCGGAGAGTTAGGTCTCTTTATTTATACACATCCACGTGCTTGCATCGGATTGGATAAAGGAGAGAGAAGGTGTCAACGTTGCATTGCAACCTGCAGCAGCCGGCGTCATCTTTGGAAAGAGACTTGATTGTTATCCAGCTTCCTTCCTTGTTATCCAGCTTTCTCATCTTCATTTCAATGACCGTGTGGCCCACAGCGTTGAAATAAAGCTCTGAGCAACTTTTTAGGGGGTTTTCAGTGACACGCGCTGAACTTTACCCTCTGAATGAGACACTTTTACCCAGTGTCCTCCGACCGACCTAATCTGTTTTTGTGCGACATTCGAGGTACTTCAGGAAACGGGAACAATTGTAAATTGCAACTGACTTTTTAAACCTTTATCCTTTCACTCACTTCACTTTCTAACCTGCTCATTGTTAACTCGAGGAAGTGTCTTCGTTTCCCCGGGCTGGACAGAGGCGTTTTGCACAACTGCATTGCCGTGCACAGCGTTTGCCACGGATAGTTTATTTAGTGTTGACCTGGAACTCGGGGTGTGTAAACATAAATCTATCCAATTCCATTAAAGTTAAAGGTGATTTCGGGACAACTAGCTACTGCCGTCCATCATATGAAACCACTCTCGTCCATTAGTCCGTGGGTTGTAGCTAGTAGAGTGATATCTTTTGTTCACGCTTCCGAAGAATATGGTTGACGTCGAATTTGATTCATTTCTCACACGTCGTCCCCCTCCTCCGGATGTGGTAAGGGAGGTGTGTGTGTCTGTGTGTGTGGGGGGGGTGGTGCTGGTGGACAGTCCTCTATGGCTCCCTGATGAGCTGTATTCACTAAGCCCCGGACTCTCTTGAGCGATCCAATCAAATCTAAAGGGTTTTGTTCAAAATCTCCCCCGTAACCTTGCCCCACTCGCAATATTGCGTTTCACTCAGAAATGCTGTGCGTCACACTACGGGAGAGAGAGATGCTCGGTGTGACTTTCTGGGTCCCAGAGCATCGAATGACCTGCACTCTACACCAAAATCACCGCACAGCTCAGCGCTGCTCCTGGGCGCCTGGCCCGGGTCATTCTGACTCAGGTCGTGTAATTATCATGCCGACGAGTGACTGTTTTAGGAGAATCCTTGGACATTCAACGTGTCCTTCTCCCATAATTATCTCTTGTTATTCAGCAGCAGTTCTGTCGACTCACTTTCACGCCGCAAATGCAGAAGTCTTTGCACCAGCAACCATCAAGTTCGCTTTAAATTTTAAGTTATAGAAGATGAAACGTTGCTCATTTGATTAAGTTGTAATGTAAATGCTGTAGGTGCGGTAGTATGTCAGTGATTTACCATCAAAATTCATTTTAATCGATTTAAAAACACGTCAGCTGACAACGCGGAAGATGAGGTCGTGCGGCGCGACCGTCAGAAAATGTGCCGCAGTCCGCTGCTGCAGTACCCTGTGGCGCCACGAGGTGCTGCCTCTCGCTGTGTAATGAGATAGTTAAACAACATTATTTTGCATTATTCAACTTATGATTCGAGTGACCCTGTGTTGTACTTGATTTGTCCTTTAAGTCCCTAATTTAATGTGATGTCGCGGCCGACTTAGGTCACGCCAGTGGTTCAAAAAATGTTTTTATCATGGAAAGAGGCCGCTGTATTGACTATTGATTTTCAACGTGGCTGACCGTCGATTGGGGCTTAAAATTTGCACAGCTGTAATGAACAGTAACCACTGGTGGCACAACTGTAACTATCAGTCCTGTTTACAAAGCCGAGTTCACGCAACCCTTTATCCTTGGTACACCATGGACTGGAAAATAACAGTACCAGCTAGTACACCAATCTAATATGCATGTTCATTAGTCAGGCCCCAGCAACACGTTTCAGCGTGTCAGTGCTCAGCTTCAAGGTTGATTAGTTCATTCCAGAGATACAAAGTGTTTAAAAACGTATGACGCTGTGGGAAAACCGCAGCTCCTCTCCCGCTGCCTGATAACGGTGAACACAGAACACGAATGTGCACATGCTGCCACAGCTTACATCGCGGCACAAAGAGGACCAGTGATTCACACAAGGTCAGCCTCTGCCCTCAGGTCCTCCTAACTGTAAATCACTCTCGAGATGAGTGTCGGCCAAATGCTCAAAATGCAAATGTCCTCATCATGGTGGCTGAGCCTGGTGCCAGGCCTGCGGGGGCCCATCGGTCTGCAGGCCGAGGCGGCGCTGCAGCGGAGTTGGCAGGGAGCAGATGGGGGACGGGGCAGATCCCTCTGATGAGCCACTGAGAGAGCTTCCCTGATTGCACTAATTTAACGGATGAGCTTCATTTTCAGTCTGCTGGATTCGAGAGCCGGGATGAATCGTGGGTGTCGTACAGTTCATCCTTGGCTTTTTTGTTGTTGTTGTTGTTGCGCAGCTGCCTGACTTTACCTCTGTGTCCTTTTGACATCTCTCCATGCTCATTGTTGTTCTCTCCGCAGTGCTGAGCTCAGTTGTTTTGCTGGTGCTGGTGCCCCTGACATTGGGGCTGTAGCAAGGGGTTTCAGCCATACTGAAGTCGGGAGTCCAGACCCCCCCCCCTGCAGACAAAAAAATAAAATTAAAAAAAATTGTTTGAATAGCCACCAACCAAAACTTAATGGAATTTTCTGAGTATTTAAAGGAAAAAAATCACAAAATTTCCCGTTTTACACTCTGTTATGTATCTAATAGGGAGTTCCCGATCAAGTAATTTGTAATAATACAGATCTGACGTCTGACGTCTGAGTCCGATGTGAAACTTAAATTTGTTTCTAACACATTAAAATAACAGCTGTAGATACTAAATCGGACCCAGCGTATATTCTTTTCATGAGCCACTTGATCCAAATACCGGAAGTCGGCGTTCAAAAATTTCAAGTTTACGAGATTGAAGTAGTGATAGAATGTGATTAAAAGTTTAGCGGGGAAGAATGCGACTCCTGAAACCGACGTGACGCGATCCGCCACGGAGATGTCTCACTGCCGTGGGGCTTGTCGGAACAAAGGAAACACCGATTGCACAGCGGCGTGCGCTGAGCTTTATAAGATAATAAGTGTCAGAGAGTCTGTCTGTTCATGAGGGAACACACGAGCGTGAACACAAGAATGCATGAACACAGGACGATAATACTAATTTCCACATCAATCTGGAATAATCCCGTGGCGACGGCGGCTACGATCGCCGTTTCCCACGAGCCCGTATCTGTCACGACCCCTTTCACGTGACGCCGGTGGCCGAGAAAATTGTACACCTCTCACCTGTGACCCTTGAAAGGGCTCGCCAGGAGCGAACCACTTCTCAAGAAAAAAAATCACTGCGCTTGCCGTGTCACCATTGAGGGTCCGGGTCCTCTGAGGTCAAGTCGGCAGGGCCTGTCCCAGTTTGACGACTCCACCAAATGCAGACAGAATCCTATAATCCATTATACACTGGTAGGTTCTAACAGCTTCAACTCCTAAAGCTGGAAACTATCATGTTTAACCAGCCTCGATCACAAAGTAGGACTGTGACAGGGTAAAGAGCTCCATCGGCACTGGCAGACCGCATCCATTTCCGCTGTTCAGAGTCAGGCCACGGGACGTCTTGATTTAAAAACTTTGAACTCTTTTGCAGAGAGAGAAGCGACGCCCCTCCGCGTTAGACCTTTCTTTTTTCTCCGTTCCCTTCGACGATGGGCGATGACGGGCGGGATACGCGAATTCAAAGGCTGCCCCAAGAGGAGAGTTCCCGCAGTACTGCGACCGGACCCCATCGGTCAGCCGGCAGCCACGCAGCTGGTGAAGCGTGACTTGGACTTTGAGAGCAAACTTAGAATTTAATCGCACTTTTATCCCCCGGGTTTTAAAAAATTTTAGAGCGTCACCTGTAAATGGCTACGTTCAGTAGCCATTTACACCATGTCTGAGCTATTAGGCTTTCAACATCATTTGAGGCTGTCGCTTTCTTCCACTTTGCAAACCTCTCCCAGTGCACGATGTTGTTATTCTACGATTGAGCAAATACATTCAATTTTGAAGTCAGCGATACTGTTTGCAACACGTAACCCCACAAAGTGCGTATGAAAATCCCGTTTTCGCGTGTGAAATCTGGTGTTTCTTTTTGAAAACCCCAATCATCACGTGTCAAATGCCGCCACAACGTGTGTTAAACGGCAACACGTGCCTGTATGTAAATGGCCTGTATTTCGCATCTGAAGTTGCTGTTTCACATGCAGAACATCTAAAAATCACGTGGGCCTCGATGTGATTTTGACTTTTTTTTTCGTTTGTTCCATTGAACGCAGCTCTGCACTGGATGTATATATGTGAAAATATTACATAAAACATAAAATGTTACATAATCGAATGCGACAATATCACCGACATGCCTCCGCAGAGGGAGCAGAAGGCGTCTCCCACACTATTTTGTCTTTCCTTCCGAGACTTTCCAACCCGTCTGCGTGGAAACAGAACGGCTCGCGGCTTCTGAGAACAACCTTGAACAAACTTTTGCCGACGAGCTGACAAATTGCTCAACTTTTTTTTTTTTCTCAACGCGGTCGCCCCGGGAACTCTGCTCCGACTCGACATACATTACGCCTCCAATTGACATATGTACTTTACATTGCGCCAACAGACGTGAGGAAGGGGGAGGGAGAGGGGAGAAATCGTGTGAGAGACAGACAAAGCTCTTCCCAGAGAACCTCCAGAGTACACATCACTTTTCCGAGGATGCAGCTTGTCACTGCACATCAGCCAGACAGCCGAGCAGCAAGCACAATAGGCAATTAGAAGCTCCCACGGAAGCACAGGAAACACAGTCTATATAATGGGGAAAGGGAGGAGGGCCGGGGGAGGTGGTGGTGGTGGTGGTGGGGGGGTGTTGCCTCCTTTGAAGAGTCTGATCCTTGCAGGAGAAAAAAATCACAATAACCTTTATTTACTCATTGAAAACCCTGCAGTCTTGGGGGGGGGGAGTTTGTCTTTGTGCCGCTGCCGCTTGTGAACACAATTGCACAACGGTGTAACACACTCCGCTCTGATGCCTCAAATTGTGCAGAGGAAGAAGCAGAACCCACCCCCACCATCCCCACCCCCCCCGTCCCCCAATTACTATCTATTCAGCCTGAAGTGGTACCAGGTGGTGGATGTGTTGTGGTATAAAAGTCGACAGGACCGGTGAAAATTTCCACAGAAGTGTGCCCCCCCCCCACGTCACAGCTGAAATTTTGCTCTTTTCAGCGACTGGCCTAATTTTCCAGGAACGTAAGTGCTCTGTGTTTTTATCACTATCACTCATTCACACCAGGCAATGAGGGAAAATGAAAATGCATGTGTCTTTTCCCGTTAACCCATCAACCAATCAAGTGTCAGCGGCTGGAGAAAACAGCGTCGTGTAAAACCCGTTTTTCTCTCACATAAGGCGTCCTACAACATGTACAGAGGTTCCGAGTAAATACCGTCGCCCGTCCACATCACTACAGTATGTGGCAAACCCTGGCTGAGACATCTGCTGACCACGTCGCCAGCCAAAAAAAAGCCAAAAACGCAACAGAACATAAATTCACGGCGGTATGCACAGTGCACAGAATCACAGAATGGAAATACAGTACAATAGGATTCCGCATGAACGGAGAACATGCCGTTGGGGCGTAATACTGAGCAATGAGACAGGTTAAAACTGGACCCACGTTGATAAATGAGCCGAACTAGGCCAAACTCATGCATCAGCACACCCTCAGACTGCAACGTTGTGGGACCAAAAGAAAGTCGCCCATGAGTACGAAAAGTGCTCCGTCTCTCCAGACCAAACTATCCCCCGCCAATTTCAACTTTAACAGTGCGATCAGTAAGATTGCCACTGTCCTGTTTCGACAAGTGACCAAGAAAGAGGATCGATACAGTGGCTGATTATTTAATCATTTAAATTATTAGAAGTCGTTGATTACTTTACGGTCCTTTAATCTTAACAGGTATTTTCAGAGAAGGCCAGAAAGTCAGGGTTGGGCAACTTTATTAAGGTCAGCATACGGTTAAGGCAAGAATTTTTTTGGTTATTGAATAATCTGCAGATTATTTTTCTCAATCTACTGATTATTAGTTTTGACTATAACTACAAAAAACTGGTAAAAACGCCCATTGTGATTCATTGGATGCCAATGTGATGTCTTCAGACACTAAAAACTTCCATAACTTATTTTCCCTGAGGTCCTGAAGCCATCCCAAATCTAACTAATCCAACTAGACCACATACTTTCACAGTAGCTGCCGTGGCATGAAGCAGTACGACCCACTTTGGGTGACTGGAGAAAAAAATAATTCAGTCTTGTGTAATAAAGAAGATTTCTATTGTCCTGTGAACGTGACCGCGGAGGAGGTTTGATAGAGTTTTTGATAAACAAGGACTATTAAATATAACTAAAAACTATATGTAAGTAACTATACATTTATAGATATATATGTATACAAATTTCTCTTTCCAATGTCCTTTAAGTGGAACTGCCAGAATGACTGGGGTCCTCAACTACCCATGACAATATCGTGTAAATACTGAAGTACAATATACGAGAAAACACGTGGCCCAACTGGCGGTTGCAGTTTCCAGTTCGATACTTGATTGGCTACAACGCTGCCGGCTCAGCAGGCGGCAGAACAGGAGCTGCGACTGTCTGACGATAAGAGTCGGACATCTAAAGGGACAGAATTAAATCCAAAACATCATTTTTAACTTACGTACGGCCAGAAATAAAACCGGGCAAAAGATAAGACGAGGAAAACAAACCAACAAAAAAAAAAAAAACGTTTCAAAACATGTAAAAAAAAAAAAAAAATGAAATGGCGCAAACATTCATCTTTAAGAACTTGCCAATCTCTGGTTTCCATAAAGCTGTAAAGCCTTTTTTCTATTTGACCGTTTGTGTGTGTTTGTGTGTGAGAGAGAGACAGAGGGAGAGAGAGAGAAGGATTAGGAGACAGAACACAGGGAAACTAGCCAGGCCTCTGGGGAGAGAGTGTCCACGAAGGAGCTTCTTGAAGAGTCTTTTGTTTAACAGGCCTGGTGGTCGTGCGGCGGCATTGTTTGCTTTCTTTCCTCATTTCTGCTTTGCTCGTAGTCCACAAGAGCACTTGTCGATTCCCCCTAATAATAACAACAATAATCACGTCATTACCAAAACAACCCGCATCAAAACGCAGTATGAACAAGAACGACATCCCGCCTTAAGTCATCTCCCTTGCGCCGACGCATGCACGCACAGGCGCACATGAAACACACCCAAGTTGAGATAGCTTACGGTTCGGCGTCTGCTGCTGAACCGGCAAGTATTCGCCTGTGAATTGAGGAAGAGTATCGGTATCACTTCCTTCCTTTGCAGCGAATGACTCCGTGACACATACCTGAGTCCCGACCTCTGCTCTCTGTCTACATTTTTCTAAATTTTCCCTCCGGCAGCGACGGAGGCGTCTTTGCGTTTTTCGGGGGGGGCGCCATCATGTCGCACATCATCTCGTGCTTCGGCAGCAGAATGATTGATTGGCACAGTTGCTGCAGCACCTGTGCCAATCGAGTCAATCCAGTGAAGAGGGCTGACGTGGGCCCCCCCCCCCCCGGGTCAGAGAGAGGTTGATTGGCGTGACATGATCTATCCGGTGAGGAGGGGCCCCCTTGCACTGGGTCAGGGGCATTGGCTTAATGTCTCCCAGCAACTTTCTTTAACAAAAAATAATATTTAAAAAAAAAAGAAGGATTTGCGGGATTCATACGCAATTGCGTATTCAGTTTATAGCCGAGAAGATAGAGACATGTTTACGACAAGGTTTGGTTTAAATACCCGCACAAGTGGGGAAAACGTACGTGATGAAGCCGAACCGACGCCCCCTCTTCTCTGTCTGTTCCCCCGCCGACGATGACCTTTCCACCCTTTTTAGCAAAGCCAAATTTTCCATCGGGAAAAACCCCAACTTTTGTATTTGTTCTTGGCAGCCCCCCTTGATTTGAATTCGTAGCTGCGTGGGTCAATATGCGTAAAAACACGAGTTAAAGACGCTCCCGTAGCTGTTACTCGGACGCGGTGTTGCAGGGCTATTGATCAAGACAGATGAGGACTGAAGGTTACACCCTGCCTGCCCGCGTGTTTATTTAGCCTACAGTGAGGAGGAGAGCGTGCCCTCCGAATGCCAATTAAGCCGGTGATGGTCAGATCATTGTCATGCCGTGCTGATGACTGGCAGGCCCTGACAAGCTGGCTGAGCCGTGCATGCGGTTCCTTTAATTAATTGCCGGCGGCTCGGCTGCATGTGGGCGGACAGAGCGAATATGGATGTTGACGGAGAGCAGCATTCACGCTTCGTGTAATTCCTGTGTGAAAACAAAGGGCGAGGAATTGGGGCAGAGTAAAAGCATCGCTGGTCTCCGACGGAATGAAGTGAATGTGTGTTTTTTTTTGCGATTGATCTCCGAAGCACGATGGTGTGTCTTGTGGGCTGCAGCCGGATTTAGGCACCAAAAGTCAACATTAGCATTTCAGAGATCTATCTATTTTCATCAACTCAATCCTGTACGCGATTTCTTAACTTCCCCCGGTGCCTGAGGCAGTATCAGAAATTCGCGGGCTCCAGGGGCGCGTTGCCATTTCAGAGCCTTGATGCATCACAAATTTAAATTCAATATCCTCCATAATTAAAGCAAATATATCAAAGGGCTGCTTACACTGCAGCGATACCGTCAGTGAACTCCAGCGGGACCGCGGCTCAGGCCTGCAGCCCAGGTGGCTTCTAACGTATTCAGACACACACACACACACACACACACATAAATATAGCATCTTGCTAAATGCATCCTCAGGGCTCTCTTTAATAATTTAACCCCAAACTGCGAGCTGTCCCCGCGTGCGTCGCAGTCTTACGAAACGGTGTCTGCCGCCGCTTTTTAATTACACTCTGGTCACCGCATTTAATTACAGTGTTCAGTGCGATGGTGGGGAGATCATTCTTAGAGCAAATCAGAGCTTTTTCACTCACAGGAGACGGTCATAACGCCCCTGCAGTGCTCCCAGAGGAGCACTGAGAGTGTGCCTGTGGTACTCGACGGGGAATTAATAACGACTTTATCATCATTTCTGCTACTTTTCAATCTCCTATGAGGGAATGCAGCTATGTCTGACTCTTGTCTAGTCTATTTTATTGGACATCATCCTTATTTTTTTAATGACGGGGGTTGATGCACCTCAGGACTAAAATGCATGAAGCCCTTGTCTATGGTTTACGAATAATCGGTGTGAAATAAGGTAAGACTGTCCTAACTTGACTTATCTCAGAGGCAGCGCTTGCACATTTCTTAAGTGAGCTAGCTGGAAAAAAAAAAAAAAAATTAAAAAAAATCAATTCCCCACTGTAAAAGATCATTAAAGCTAAAATTGGACTTTTAGATTGTGCCCTTTTGTCCCTCATTTTTTGCTGGGGATGTCTCTGATTGTCTCAGCTATCGTTGCTGATTACAACCACTTGATGTAGAGCTGACGTTCATTCCTGAATGCATTGCTTCTCGTGCACGAGAGGCAAAAGCGTGCTTCGAGGGGAAAGTCGAGGCGGACAGCCGCAAAATCAAGCCGGTTCCTCAAATGTGCGCGTCGCTACAAAGCAATCCTCAAACATGTGAAATCCCACTGGAATGAGTGCGTAAGTTTTAAAGGGGAAAAGGCTTGAAATCCGCGCGAAATAACCAGCGCGAAGGCGCGTGATTTGTATGAAAATGCTCCAAACATCCGTAATTCATTTTGCGTGATCCTGTGGTTTTACAACTTTTGTGTCCTTCTCAGTGAGTCGGTTGCAGCGGCCCGAACCTGAGCATCGCTGATGGTTTCTCCGTCACTATAACCCTGGATTGTCTGGAGACGGCCACGGCGAGTTAGCATACAAATGTTTTTCGGCTCATTCAATGAATTAGTCGTTGAAGTGTTTTTTAAGGACCTCGTTAGCCTCAGGCGTCGCTCTCAACATATCGTGGCGACACAGGCCCCCTTATGTAGGAGTACGTCGTGAAAACACGCGCGAAACAAAAGCAGTGCTGTCCGTCTCCGTGGGAGACCCCATGCAGATGGGGTCGCGAAGGTCTCCTAAGATTAAAATATATATACGTTTGATATGTTTTCTATTAAAAAAACGCATTAAATTTGTGTGACATATATCATAATTCCTCCATAATCCAACTGAATCTCCCCGTATGGGCCGGAAAACAGAATACTATGTCCCGAACCCCCTCCTCTATTCATTGGGCCCTTATATGGGCTTGGACCTGACTTGGGTATTAAATTAAAAGCATTGCTGGTTATGGTGAGGGTCCTATTTGTGGGGGGCTAATAATAGATTCTGCCCTTTCCCCCCCCATTAGGGCAGGAGTCAGCCATAAGGATAGTCAAGGAGTTTCTGTATGATGCGCTAAAAATTTTGTTGTAAGGTCACAATACAATTGCACTTGAGTCGTAAGTAGAAGGGTATTTGTCCCATCCGAGGGGAACTTGGTCCAGTCGGGGGGCATCTGGTGGAACCCTGGGCCAATTTGGTTGGACCAGAGAAGAAACTGGAGGAGCGAAAGGGTGGCCGGAGGGGTATTTGGGTTGAAAAGAGGGGCACTTGAGCCAGCTAGAGAGATATTTGGGTGACAAAAAAAGGGGGATTTAGGCCAACCAGAGGGGGCGTGTACGCTGATCACAGCAGACAATTGGACCAAATAGAGGGGAATTTTAGCAACACAGAATGCACTTGGGTAACCAGAGGGCGCAGGGGACCAAAGGGACGCTTAGACCAATCAGAGGGGCAACCGGTCGACCACAGGTGCCAACCACAAAATGGGCTCAGTAGAGCGCAGGCCTCCGCCGAGGCCAGTGTCAAAGAACATACGTCAGACATCAGAGGAAGAAAAATCAAATTCATGGGAAATGATCTGGATCTGAACCAAAATTTAACGGGTTCCTCCCATGCCCCACCCTTCCACCGAGTTCGGTGCAAACCGGTTGGGTACTTTTTTGCGCAATCCTGCCGACAAATGAGCCAACAAACAAACAGACGCGGGTGACTACGTAACCTCCTTGGGGGCGGTAATGAGGCTGATCGGGGGGGGGGGGCACCAGCCAGGGATACATTTTTGCAACAGAAAATCACACACACACACACACACGGGTAACCGCGGGGGCATTTCGGGTGAAATGAGGGGCACTCGGACCAATCAGGGGGACAACTGGGCGACAAGAAGGGGCACTTGGATGACCAGAGGGGGAAACCGGGTCAATCAGAGGGGAAATTTGGGCATCAGGAGGGACAACTGGGCCTCGTGCACCTCTCTGTTATGACACTGGGGCAAACATAAAGCATGGAAAGGTCCCATGAGGACAGGAACATATTGGTTTAAAAATGGCAGCCAGCCCAAAGAGGACAGACTGTGCTCCCCCTGCGGGCGCCTCTGTTGCGACTCCAAAACCGTGCCCGGGACTACCGGGCACTTTTTGCAGTGCAGCCAGAGCCACCGAAGCCCGCGGAGCGCGGCGGTGCGGCGGGACTCCCGGACTGCCTGCTCGGGCCGCCCAGCGCCGGACTCACGTCGCGTCACGCCCGGCCTGCGGGTCTTACCCAGAAAACCCCGGAGCCGCCCCCCCCACCCCGTAACGCGCGCTCACGCGTGATTTTTCTTCCTGCCACGGTGAGACGGCGTATCCGCTTTCAGAGGGAGGCTGAGCGTCGGCGGAGCGCCAGTGGAAGGAGTGGGAGGGCTCTACGGCGCTTTCGCTGGTTCCACACAGAGGAAGAGCAGAGCGAACCGCCACGCCGCCCACCAGCCGAGGCGACAACACTTTCGCAAACCGCTGCCGCTGCCCCGTTTGAACGTGCGGAGGAGCGGCGGGGAGCAGGCGCCCGAGGACCGGCAGAGGAACCAACAAGACGGTGAGCGCTCCCCGGTCTCAAAACGACGATTTGTGGTTCCTCGTCTCGCCGTAGGGCTTCGGAGCGCCGAGGAAACGCAACAAAGTTATTTGCGACGGGGGGGGGGTCGCTTTGTTTGGCCGTGAAAGGTGGGAGCAGCATCCCTCCTGCTCGGCTTTTGTCCGCACACTTTTGCGTGCGCATTGTGTTCAGTCAGTCGTGCAGACGATTACGGCACTAATTAAGGTGAAACGTCTCGTTTAGTCTTATTTCCACTGAATTTTCATTTTATTTATTTTTTTTAATTTATTTATTTTTTATTTTTTTACCTTGCACCTACTGCGGCTCGATGGCTCGCGACGCCGGGTCGTAGAGGTCGACACCGCCTCGTCCGATTCCGATTTGTTTCCCGTCGCTGTTTCGCCACCCGACCGGCCACGGCGACGGTGGGCACCGGTGTCATCGCCACCCACGGCTCGGGTGACCGGGTCCGGTTCGGAGAGAGCCAGTAAAGTAAACTTTGACCTTACTCCTGCTTTCTCATCAACAGGAATAATAAGCGAGAAGGAGTTTTTTTATTTTTTATTTTTATTTTTTAGTGGTTTAGTGACACTTGGGCTACTTGGACACCCTCCAGCCAGCTCCTTCCATTGTCATCTGTTTTCATGTTTTTGTCTTTTTTTTAAGTGTAGAATTAAAAAGCTGAGAAAAAGAAAAAAAAACCACCTCTGGAGTGTTAAGTGCAAGGACGATAGTGGAATGGAGGTGGCTTTGTGTGTGTGTGTGTGTGTGTGTGCAGAGTTAGAGGTGATCGCCGCTCCAGCTGTGCCACAGGCCGACCATGTTCTGCCTGATGCTGTGCTCCTTGTTTTAGTTTATAAAAAAAAAAAATGGGGGTGAAATGAGGAGGAGACAGGAGATTGTTAAATGAATGCATGCTGTTGGCCAGTTGTTATCTGAATTTCAAGTTTGGTTGCGCCCTGTGAATTCTGCGTGCCTCATTTCCCCTTACATTTGCATTTAGGTCTTCTTCTTCTTCTTCTTCTTCTTCTTCTTCCTCAAAAGCCTTGTAATCCCCCCCGCTTCATTTTAAAGCCTGATTTGCTGCAGCTGGACTTCATCCAACATTTAGGATGTGTCAACTCCTGCTTAATTCTCTCCCAACTTAATGGCCTGCAGGATTTTCTGTGTCCGAATGAGAGTTTATGTCGGTTTGATTTCCTGTTCTGCAAGTACTAAACCTTTACTGCTCTGTGAGCCGCCCCGGTCCGTAAATCATTCCCTGTGGTGCCTTTTTGCCTTTGTGTCTCGCGCTGATAAAGGCATATAGAAGATGACATCCTTCCAGGTGAGTTACTTCTGGCCACGCTGGCCAGTAGATGACAGCGAATTGTCTGGTTCGGTTCCACGTTGGCCCCGCTGCAGTGGGGTTTGAGCATGGTCTGTACTGTAACTGAAAAGAAATCTCCGCCGGAACAAAGGGAATCTACAACAGACGTTTGTAAACCAGTAGCTGTCTGCAGTGACGTGGAAATGCAAGTGGGTTCCGGTTAAGGGCTCGAGGCACAAATGCCGAAAAACATTTTCTGGTTCCAGCCCGTCAGATGGGAGGTGTTTGTCGTTAATTGAATACCTTTGGGTTTCGGCGTGTTGTTTGGACAAAACGAGGAATTCGGAGACGTCACCGCGGGCCTGGGGAATTTGTGACAATGGCCGGATTAGCCGGCCAGAAGGCCCAGGGGCGAGAAATAGCTGCTGGGCCCCTAGTGTCCCACAGTTTTCTCTGCCTTTATTTACAGCGTGTACAGTTTCTCTGTGCTGTGGGGTAATTTGATTAAACACAAATGAATGCAGGTATACGCAACTTACAAGCACAAAATGAAGAAAATAAGGTCTTACGAGGCGATTTTGACACTCTAGAGACTGAGCCTCAAGACTGGGTAATAAAGTACGACCTGCTTTGAGGGGGGGGGGGGCGATGTACAAGCCAAGATCAGCACTGCTCAGGCTGTTTAGCATCTCCCGAGTTACAAACTCGAAGCATGGAGTTTGAAAGACGTGGACGTTCACCAGACGTGGGGGGTTTAATGAACAGCGCCGGGTGGGTGGCTGTGTTTGGAGCTGAACCGATTAGGCGATCAGCAGCGGAAAACTAACTGGCAAAGATTTTGATTACTGATTAATCGCTTCAGTCATTTTTCAAGCTCCGCAGCTTTATAGAAATACAACATGAGATTGCTGGAGTCCCCCCCCCCCAAGGCTACACAGGTTGATTTTTGTGCCTGAGTCGAGAACATTTCCAAAGAAATTTACAGTTAAATGAGCATAAACCGGTTGGCAAACAGTGAGACTGTAGCTTTCGTGGCTTCAGGGCAGTTGCCCGCTTCGCCCGCTCGGTGTCATTGTCTCTGCTTGGTCGTGATGGTCACTTCAATTCAATAGTTAAGGGATTTGAAATGGAACAATAATGGACAGTGAGATCGGGTGCAAGCCCTAGTTGGGATGTGGCCCTTTTCACCGTGTGCATGGCCTCCACGGTGCGTTCAAGTGCAATAACAAGAGTGTTGGTGACTCACGGGGAGACGATGTAGTAACAAGTACAAACAGCTCCGCGATAACAACAGGATGTCAAACTGAGTGCAGCCGGACAGACAGTTCAGACGGTGTAGGCATTCAGGCACAATGTTGTACTTCCACTACTGAGAGATAAATGATATATATTTTTCCCAGAGTACAGTTTACATTTTTTCGGACCAAACTAAGGGAGGAAGGTTTACACTGCTGCATATTTTGTCTTTGCTTTGTTAACAACTGTGGATTATCAGCCATTCCTCCGAACAACAGTCACATGTGTTCCTAAGTTGCTTATTTACTGGACGGCGTTGTGGCAACCTGTCAGCCCGCCAGGTTAGAGGCTTTGGCAGTGAAGGGCAGGCAGTCAAAACAAATCCGAGTGCACCCGGCACTTAAAGTGAAACGCGATGGATTTGACCGGGCCATTAGTGTGTTTAAACAGTTTGAGATTAAAGGCAGGATTTCAAACATAAAAGCTTATCTGTTATTGCTCCTAATGCTTGGACGACGAAAAACATTTTCAGACCTTTGAGTCCCAGTGGGATCATTCTTACCTGGACAAATAAACCAAACAGAAAAACAGTAGATGTTCTCCTAAGCCCCCTCGTAGATTTGGGCTCCTTGTAAAATTCAAATCTGCTGAGGCATTTGGCTCAAACATTGCACTCTTTGTTTTTAAGCAAAATGGGCAACCGTGTGAGAGAGAGCAAAGGTCTGGAGCTGCAGAGAAGTCGGTTATCACAGTCATCAAAATGCATCGGTAGCTTTCATTTGCGCAAGTTGTCGGAACAAGATAACGTAGTCGACGTATGTTAAAGCCGAAGGACTTTAGTGTAGGGGCGGGGCGCACGGGGTTTCACGAACAGCTGTACACTATAATGCAATCGAATGCAACAGCTCTGCGGCGCACCCAACCTTTTGTTGTGCTCTTTTTTTTTTTTTTTTTTTTCCGACTGTGTCACTCAATTTGTTACAGACAGGTGATTAACTTGGGATGTGTTCCCACATTTGCCCGAACTCCCCCGTGGACCTCGGCAGGAGCGAGATAAGACACATTATATGAGCAAAAGTTTGCAGACAGGGTGTACTTTTGGCCCGGGGCTGTTTATTCATGGCGTAAAACAAGTGAAGTGATATTTTAAATAATGGTGTGCTTCCAACTTTTGTGGCAGCAGTCCGGGGAAGGCACTTAAAGGTTCTTTACCATAAAGAAATGGCCTGCGCAGAGCTCTGACCCCAAACTCCATCCAGCACCCCTGGGATGAAGTGGAAGAATGATAATGATAACGATAATGAACTGTGAGCCGGACCTTATCAACCCAAGCATCGGTGCTGGACCTCACTAATGCCCTTGTGGCTGAATGGGAGCAAATCCCTGCAGCCGGGTTCCAAATCCTGGCAGAGAGACTGAATCCAGAAGAGCGGAGGCTGTTTATAGCTGCAGATTAATGCCCATTTTCTGGGAGTTAGACGCTCAACAGTCACAAGTGGGTGTTAAGTTTGAGTGTCCATATCCTTTTTGGCCATATAGTGTAAGATAATGTCAGGTGGCATCCAAATGTCTTAAATTGCATTATTATTTTTTCCTCCATTCCTTGTCCATGAAATCAGCCGTTCTTTTTAAATTCATATTGTGATGTTGTAACAGCAATTTTTTTTTCAAAGAGGAGCCCGTGACATGTTAACAAGCCTTGTGGGGAACAGAAGCAGGATCGATTGAGATTTCAAATTAAAGGCGCATAGTTTGTAGCAACAGCCAACGTCCCTGTCCTTGGAAAGAGCGCGAGATTATGCAGACCTGCAGGACTCAGCCGTTGCAGCGAGGGCGACTGAATCCCTGGGGGAACATGTCGCTTTATATCCCCTACACTTACTAATATTTACTTGGCTTTTCCAACAGCTGCCTCAGACCTCGTGTGAGCAGTTAGAAGGAATGAAGGAAAAAAAATGCCTTTTTTTGAGTTTGCCGAGGCAAAGAGCTTTAGGCACATTTTTACTCGGGCCGTACCCGACTGAGTATTTTGTCAGTCGAACCGGTTTTGGCTGCTGAATACGAAGATTCGACAATTCCTTTTTTTTTTTTTTTCAGTTTCAGTGATGATTTCGCCCACATTAACACAGTCATGTGCAACGGAGTCACTGGAACTTTTAGAAATAAATAAAAGACGGCTGCATGTGAGGCAAGATTTGAATTTCGGCCTATTTGAATGGCCGACATATAATGTGGGGCTACCACATGGATTTGTCAGAGTAATGAGACGGGCAGCGCTCGTGTATCTGGTTCAGTCAAGCTCTTTTTTTGAGGTGACCGACCAGATGCCTCACAGCTGCTGTGGTGTGACAGACCGGGTACCTCTGTTGGGCCGTGCCCTGCGCAACGAACCCCCCCCCCCCGGCGCAGTTCCCCGGGACGGATCGGCGGTTAACATGTCTTGAAACACAGCATCGCGTTTGCCGTGTTTCCTCCTGGAATGTCATACGCATCCATGCCTTCGCTCAGTCTTTGAGCAATGTTTTCTGCGGCGTGACTCTCTCTCTCTCTCTCGTCTCTTTTGTTTTCTAAAACAAACGACTCCAGTCACCAGTCATCTGTGATGAAATGGGCAGTCGCTGGCATGTAAGCTTCAAAAGGTTGGTAGAGAAACTAAACTGCTGCCCTGTGCTTAATTTTGCTCCATAGCCCCCTCTCTCATTGTGTCATATTTTGCCACCACTGCATTCGTAATGCTGCCTCTTTTAGGGACAGTTTACCCCGGCTCCAGAGTTTCCATTAGCCTCTTAGATCCCGCACCCTCAATAATATTCACAGGCCTCACGTCTAGTGCAGTGAAATCTGCGATGCTGTTGGCGCCGTGCATGGGACGGGCCTAGTGGAGATATACATAATGTATATCATAAAAACATATTCATGATTGCTCTGATTTATAATTCCTCATGGCAATGTTATCCCTGTGCATTTCTGTAAACTTCTAGCCGTTTTACTGCACACTGACTGGAAGAGTCTCGGTCGACCGAGGGGTGCCTGGCGGATGATTCGACTCACCGACTTTCAGGGGGGCAGCCCTAGTTCATACCTTTTTTGATATTGTCCTTTAGAGCTTAACTTGTCCAAATTCTAATCTGATTTTCTGGGAGTTTGGCATCAGAAAAGGTTGCAGCTTCATTCTGTGACAAATTGAAACGGGCAGCTTATTTATTGATTTATTTATTTTTTTTAGTCCCTTGCAGGTTTTAGATCATTCTTCACATTTTTGTAATTTGTTTGTTCAGCTGTGGTGATTTTCATGCTTTCAGATGTGTTGAATGATTTCATGTTGGACTGGGCCATATAATAAAAATTAGATATTTTGTTCAAGTTTGGTCATTAATAATAATAATAATAATCATCATCATCATCATCATATTTTTCCTGCACAAATGTGAAAAGACTAAAAGATAATTTAGGTTCTGTCATCTTTATGTATATGTCAAACAAGGCTAAGAGTCTGCAGCCATGCTAACCTCTTTGAGGCTGTACTCAGTCACAGTGGTACTTTGAGCTAAATGCTAACATCAGCATTAAAAACCCAAAATGTCAACCTCATGCTGGTTTAGCAGGGTCCTGGTTCGGTTTTTGGTTTAGACAACACTCAGATTAGCTAACATGCTGTCCAACTATAACCCTACCGTTACTGTTTCGTCTTGTAAATCCCTCTTAAAACCTTGATAAGCATAGAAAACACACAGTCAAGCTCAGGAGGTGTGACTTTCGATGCGTCCGTTCCCGAACCTTTTAAAACATTTTTTCAAATACCAGCTGTCCACAGCTACGTGTGATGGAGAATGGGCAAGACTTGACTCTGCTTAAATTTTGTGGAGCACGGTTTGACCTCAGTAGAGGCTGATTTGAAAGTTGTGACGTCGTACAGTTCTTGCAGCCTCTGGTCTATTCAGTGCATCGGTTAAATAAATATGACAAGTTGTTCATTAACTAGATCAATGATTTCATGTTAGCCTCAAATTGAACATGTCGAGCTGATGTTAATGTCAGCTGACGGAGGATTCACCGCCTGCAGGATTAGGACGACGTTCTCCATCAACAGATATTTTCGCCCCCAGCTCGTTGTTTCTGTAACCTCTCCGGAGACTTTCGGCCCAGCTCTGCATGCCCTCCATACATCATTTCCCACTTTATTCTCTTTTCATTTTCCAAAACTGCACCTCGGCTGTCTCCTTCATTAATTTCTCCTCTACCAAGACAGGTCTGCTTCCACCTTTCCCTCTGCTTCATTTGCATCTTGGCTCCACGCGACTGCCCGAGTGTTTTCCGGGAGTCAGGTGGCTAATTGGTTCCCATCTGTTGGGAGAAAGCAGCCTTTACAGGATCTCGGGTAATTTGTGTCAGGAGTTTTACCATAATGATTCAGTTTTTTTTTCCTTCTGCCCAAAGTTCAGACAGTTATCTTTCTGTTTTTGTCTGTTCTAGCATTTCAGAATTGTTTTGGTACCACTTTCCGAGGCACTATTCATTAATGGTTCTTAAATGACGAAAAATAGCTTTATAGCACTAATCCTTTAATAGATCAGTTGTTCACCAATAATAAGAACAAGAGGAATTATTCCTCCAGCCCAACACTTTGCCAGTGTTTTTAACTCTTTAATTCATCACGGAGACCTCTCCAAAGGACTGTTTGACCACTCGTCTTCTGAAAAAGAGCTGCAGGACGTCTGGTGGACAACCCAAAAGTTGTTCCTATGAGTGGCTCATAACTGATCTATAAAGCATTAGTAAATGACTTCTTAGCCATTACTGTGTCCGTTCATTACAGCTTATAAACCCTTTTATAAATGGTGCCTCATCAACAACTTGAGTTCGAGCATTCCGTGTCTCCACGTCCTCATCGCTGTTTTGATCGCTTTTTTTTTCTTTTCAATTTCACAATCGCCATCTGCAGCGTGAGTTTGTTCCTGTGTAAAGATAAGGTTCAGAGGAGGAAGTGGCCAGGTCTAGAAACTCTAAACGGGAAGTGATGGGGAAAGACTGAAACGCTTGTTCACACAGACGTGAAAACCATGGAAAAGGACCGTTTGTTTACTTCGGTGCTACCTGTGCTCGACGTTAAGACGACAAATAAGCAGAGCCAGTGGCGGCCCGTGAGACTGTTGGCTCTCGTCCACACAGCACTTTAACCGCACCTGTTTAAACTTTGGTATCAACAGAGGATACTGTGTTTGGTCTCTGAGGGCTGACATTTATGAGGAGTCCAGACTGGTTCCTTTTCTCGCAAGATGAACCAAATCGAGCTTGTTGATGATATCTAGTCCTTGCATGTTCTTAAATGTAAACGTACAATCTGTGGCCACTTTCAGCTACGAATGTCATTCACCATTTTACGTTGAAGTTCGAATATCAATTCTTTTTTTTTGTTTTTTTTTGTCCAAATACTTAGACGTGACATTTTGGGAATGAGACCCAGTGTTGAAACAATAATTTATTAGTCCAGTAGTCCTCAAACTTTTTCTTTCATGCCTCCCTTTGCAAGCAGAAAAAATTTCACCCCCTCCATTCACCTATACATTTATTAGATTTTTTTTTTTTTTTTTTTTTTAAAGTCATCCAATAGTAATATTGATAAAATGACATTTGGACGGATTGCAGACACACACACAAAAATCCAAGGGTTAACATCCGTTTCCAACACGCTCCCAAGATGTTAAAAGACAAAACACAAGATATGCATCATAAAACTAAACAATAAAGTCCTGAGATCCAAGATTGCGTCATCTCAAATTAAATAAGAAACCCCCACATCAAAACGTCCAAGGTATAAGAAGAAGCTGAGTTAAAAATGTCATTCAAAACCTCGTCGCAAATCCGTGACCCTGTTCCATTACACATACTACCATGACATTGCTGAAAGCAGTGCCAGCACAGTTGAAGATAAATTTGAAATGGATCACAAACTGCATGTTTTTTTTTGTTTTTTTTTTGGTTTTCCCCCTCCCTTGTCACTGTTTTGTTGCACTTTACATGTTCTCTTGCCGTCCGAATACATCCTCCTAAACTTGGTCCTTGCTCATCAAACCTTAATTCCGCTGTAGTTGATTGAAAGAAAAATAACTTACGACAAATTTGATAAATGTCTAAAAATTTATCTTTTAATAACAAAATGTACAAGAAAAAATGCGGATAGTTCATTTCAGAACCAGTTTGACACGAATTTTGACTGGAAAAAGGGATGACTTGTGGATTTAAGTCTGTCAGCAACATAAGTCTCCTGTTATTATACAATATTATTATCAATGCATTTTTCAGCCCTTACTGGCACCGACCACCCATGCTGCCTCTGATTGTTCAGAATTTATGATGAGCTCTTCGCTGTGGCCTTCATCTCTCCTCCCTCTCCTCGTCGCTCAGCATCTGTCCATTTTTATTCACAATGTTTGTCACATGATGCCCCCTGAGAGAGCTGCTGGTGATGAATCAATTTCGAGCTCTTTTTGAGAGCCTCCTGACAGCTGACGGGGTGCCAGCGTTGACCTTCTGTAATGAGGTAAGGTCTCCATATCTGCCAGTGGGGGTAGAGGAGAAAAAAGGAGGAGGAGGAAGAAGAAGAAAAAATTTCAGCGGGAGGAGAGGGTGAACGGGCGGGCTGAAAAGCAGCGCTGCACTGCCGGGGTAGATTTGATTCGCCACAAGAAAAAAAAAAAGAGAAGGAAACAAGAGGGAGAGATTAGAAGCGGATGAGGTTTAAAGTGGCAATTGAGGGAAGATGACAGAAAAAAAACTCGGTGTCGGACCTCTAAGGTTATCCCACAAATGGAGACGCTTCCAGAGAATTGCACACATCAGTAGACGTCTTATTTAATGCAGTTCCGTTGTGTTTTTAGTTCCCTGAGATCAAGGATTTGATTGTCTGCAGCAGGCTTGTGAGCTGATACTGCTGTGATTCCCTTTTCTGCTGCCTGACACTCGATTTGTTTAGCTGCTCTATCTAAAATGACTTGCATGCATACATACAGGCATATTGATACACCTGCTGACTCGTCTATCCTTAATGTTTTTTTTTTTTTTTTGTGGGGGGCGGTTGTTTGTGGCATCTGGCTCTGCTTCTTTCTTCTCCTGCCCGGGATTCCTGAAAAGGATCCAATTTGAATCAATCATCGTCTCCCCGGTGTTGTAGACGCTGTTGTTTCCGTTTGCGGGATGGATTGTAAACAGTGACGGATGGTGAAGGCTAATTCATCCTCCGTTGTCAGAGGGAAATCATTGCACCTCGCTCTCGCAATCCATCTCACAAGTCCGCGAGAAGAAGAAAAGTTGGATCCGCAGAGGGGATTTCACTCTGTGCCTGACGCGGACGGAGCATCGGCAGTTTACAGGTAAAACCGAACGCCTTTTATGGACATTAATTACGTCTTCAAATTGTTTGAGAGGAACCGGAGAATATTTGACATTTTTGCTCGAAGAATGGCTGCAACGAGGATCAAAAAAACCAGTTGCAGAGCAATTCGTCCTGTGGATGGACTCGTCGGCTAATTGGCTAATTGTTTCTGCACGTTTAGACTGATGGTGTCTCGGTTGCAAGGAAGTGCATCGGTAGGTCATGCCAGAGAGCCCGCACGCACAATGCCATGGCCCTGGAAGTGGAATATCCTAAATTAGAATGTTGTTATGAAAAGGACCCTTTTAGGCGCTGTTGCCTTTGATGGACGCGTACTTATGAGAGAAGGCACCAAGTGAAGGACTTAGCCTTGGTATGCGAGTGCGCAATTATGTGAAGAGACCTTGCTGCGGGCCCCGTGAAATCAGTGTGGTCCTGTGGACATGCCAGCTGCGTGTGGCGCACTATTGGTGGCTGCATCATTGTGTGCGACGCGGTTGACGTCACGGCTCCGTCAAAACACAGCCGCAAGAGGACACGTGCGGGGCTTCAGTGTTACGTTCTTGTGTTCAAACATCCATGTTTCATTTTAGACGGGAAAGACTAAGTGAACGTGCATGAACTCTGGTTTGTTTATCGCTATAGATTATTCCTCACCTACGTACAGATTGTTGCAGTTTATAAAGCGCAGGGATCCGTCCGGTCCGCGGTAGATAAGCGCCTCAGTGGGGCGTGTGTGCCTCGTGCTGTCGTCTGCACTCGAGTGTTCATGCAGCGTGCTCAGCCTCCAGGACAAAGGTCTCTGCTACTCTGAGTCACCTGCACTCTGGTGTCAGACATGCGTCATTGGGTGATTCGTCCCCCGAGGAGAGACTGCAAAGTGCCGTCACACCTCAAGTTACTCTCAGAACTGTTGTCCTGTTTTGCTGAATTCAAAACGAGAGAAACCCGCAAGTCTGAAATATAGCCGCCTTTTCGTTGCGGCTAGCCTGCCGACGAGGAGGCGGCGGCACCGCGACGGGCTGGGTGGGCTGAGTTCAGATCGGTTCGAACAAATTACGTTTGTGTTTTGAATTTTGTGACATTTAGTGACTTGGAGGATTTCGTCTTAATTTAGCCCAAGATGGACGCCTTTTTTTTTTTTAATTTTAATTTTTTTTTTACGCTTTTACCCAAATATAGCCTAATGCACCAATTGCACAAAGGTATTGTTTACTTCTTGATGAGAACCGGATTTGTATGCAAATTATGCCCAAACGGCAGACATACAACTTCGACGTTGCATATGTGTAAATATATATTTTTCCAAACAATATATGTGATGATAGTGCATGAAGTTTTTACTGAAATCCCAGTGAAAACACCAACTTTCTACTCCTCTGCGCCGATGCCGGGTTAACGGTGGACCTGTTTTGAGATTACCTTTGCCTCCGAGCACAAAAGAACGACACCAGATCTGGTCTTAAATTTAAGGACCGACTCTGATCTGGAATATTTGATTTTAAAATGGGCTTAAGCAGACTAATTGCTTATAAATAATTCACAGAGATTTATCACTTTGACAATTCGAAGACCTTTTGAACAGGTAGTTTTTGCCGCAGCATGTGTGAAAATGGTGTACGGAATACACAGGGTCCCACTGAGGGCCAGCAAACAATTGCCTCTGTGATAACTTTCCACAGGTGTAAAATCATTTGTATTTATCAACCAGCGCTGCAGTGTCTTGGTGCCTGATATACCTTCGAAGTGATGATTGTATTATTTAAAGTGGATTTGTATTTTTTTTTTTTTTTTTGTCTGAACATGGCTGGAGTGCAGTAGAATTTGCCCATGCAGGTAAATATCCACAAATAACCGACTGCAGTATTCGCAAAGCACACGGGCCGTCGCGGTGCGAGACAAATCATAGACTCTGCACGTGTTGTTGTGGTCATCGTGGTCAGAACCCAGATCGTGAAGCCGCTGACCTGTAGCATGAGGCTCTCAGAGGCGTTAATAAATGTTGTTTTTGTTCATAAACCTCGTGCGATTGGCTTTTACGAGCGAGCAAAAAGACCAGAGGAGACCCTTTGTAACTTTTGCCGTGATAATTGTTGTTGTTTTAATTTGACAAGGGCGTGGTGCGCCATTCCTCAAATGATCCCGATGTGACTGACGAGCTGAATGGTTCATGGTCGATTTATGACGACACATCGTAAACGCCGGGATTAACATGATGGTCAACATGATGGTCCACATGATGTGTGTGTGTGTGGGGGGGTCCACTGAGAGGTAGATATAGAGGGTAATGGATGTGTGGTATTTTTAGACGGATGAGCCTGTGTAACACCACCGAGCTGCGAAGGTCCCACCCCACCCCCCAGGTCCCACCCCACCCCCCAGCACAGTGAATGATGTATTGGCAGAGGCTACACCAGCCCCCCGGGAGTCATTTACAACGCAACACAGGTGACACAACTCTGCACCTGACCCCCTCGACCTTTTGATAAAAGGGACGATGAACTGCAGCCAACACACTCGTCCCGCTCGGAGCTTAACGCGCCGCTCGCCTCAGGTGGAACTGATTTTTGCATACAGATTAAAGAGTGAAAAAAATTACAAGCATCCGTCCTTCGACTGCCGTTCTCGGATTGGGCCGAACACCCAGCTACCCTCGGTGTGCGTGGCATCAACTAGACACCTGACCCACTTTTCTGGTACCCCAGCATCCGGCGCTGCCTGCCTCGCTAGGCTCGCGCACGCCTTCGTTATTTATTACGGGGACACGACACAATCTCTGACAGACACTCTTCATGAGAGCATCGGGAGAAAAGGGATACCAACACAGGCGGCAGGTGGTGACTTATTGATTTTATGGAGGCCATGAAACATACGTTTATTTACCTTTTTTTTTTTTTTAAAAAACCTGGATCTGGTTTTATCTGCCGGCCAGGGAAGCAGATACCTCCCCGCCTCTGTCTAATTTCACTATCGGATTTGATTCGGAGACTGAATTTGAAAGCCATCTCCATAAAAACTTGGCGTGCAGTGGTGGCTTGGCTGAGCTAGGCGCCGTGGGTATACATTTAAAAAAAAATAATAATATTTTTTTTTTTCTGTCTCAGGTTCTGGCATGGCAGGGGCCCAGGAGGAGAGTTGTTAATATGGTTGTTATTCCGGGAGGGGAAGGGAAGGTCTTTGTTAAAATAGTATTTTTTTTTTTTTTCAGGGTGACCTCCCCTCTTGAACCTGGCGGAGCTTGTTTGGGGACATTCTGTGGAAAAGGCTGCGTGCTGTGTTGTGTCTGTAGGGTAGAGGAGTCACAACAGACGCCTGCTGTGATTGAGATTGTGTTCTTTTTTTTTTTTTTTTTCCCTTCCTCCTTTTTTTTTTTTTCCGGGTAAACAAGGACACAACCCCTAAAGGGATGTGGCCTGATGGAACCTTGGCAATGAGCTCCAATGAGGGAGGGAGAGATAACGGGAGAGGAGAAAGATGAGTGATCAAGGGAAGTTGAGAAGGAGGGCAGATGAAAGAAAGACGGCACAAGGCTTAAAGGCAGATGAGCAGCAGGGGGAGTTTGTTTGATTTTTTTTTTTTTTTTTTTTTTAACCAGGCTAGGGGCACAACATGGAATCTGTCAGTCCAAAACTTTGGTCTTGAGTTAAATATCTCAACAGCTATGTATGGATTGATGACTTAAGTGAGCCCCCTTCGAATACCCTCGAGTTCGTGATAGGATAAATTTAATTTGGTCCATCGTTCAGACCAGTGGCAATTGCTTATCTCGCTTAACCACTTCATAATTTCTGCATTTCTTCTTCTTTTTTTAATTAATTACATTTTTTTTTTCTTTAACTCTCCCGCGCCCGCCCGCTCCCGATTAGCTACAGTAGGTGTTTTTGAGTTGACGGAGTGCTGGTGCCCCCCGGATCGAGAGGACAGCACCGCTTGTGGCTCTTCCGAGCCGAGAGCGAGTCCTACAGTTTTAGATTAGATGCTGAATTTAACATGCGGAAGTTGGCCGTCCACGTGTACAGTGACACGCCAAGCGTTACATGGTAAACATTGCTACGCGTTTGTATGTTACAGCGTGCTAAACCGCACTGTGCAGTTCCAAATTACTGCGTGACAAATGTACATAACATGCGTCATAACGTCTGCCAGTCGCCAACGTGGGTACTAACTGAGGGCGCGTGAACATGCGTAGTAAAGGATAATCCGGGTTTATTCCAACTCGCAGCAATTTATTCCAACTAATAACTAACTAATGGTGACATTGTTTACACAATGTCGGCGCTTTAATATGCTCATGCTGGCATTCATTTTGAAGCACAGCTCAAGCTGGGAACAGCTGAAGGTGACAAAGCACAAGCTAGAACCAGGTCTTACAACGTAGAGCCGACAAGCTTGAGCCCGAAATGCACAGAGGATAAAGGATAGTTCCCTTATCAGTTCAGGCGACAACGGGGCCTTTCCTCTGGTGCCACATTTTTTGGTTCTTGTTATAAGTTCGTTACCTTCTGAAGGATGCAGAAATTCGCACTGCACATCTCTCGCCTCACTTTTTAGTCCGACACTGACTCGTGCGTTTGCTGTTTTACTACGCTTTGATCTATTTTTGCCCGCCGAGCGACCTCTTCGACAGGCGAACGTTTGGGCCCAGATGGAAAACGTGACACGTTTCCTCGCCACCCTCTGTCCTTTGTCCGTCCACCTCTCCGCCGTTCCATCCGTTCGCACGATAATGACGACGCGCCGCCTTCAGATTTACCACAGCTCACTCTGTTCGGCGCTGCCAGTGAGCCTGTCCTCGTAGCCAAATTTATGTGCTTGGCAGCCATTCCACAGATCATTGTTGGACATAAAGCAAGTCGTGGGTGGGGATGAATGTTTTTCATTTCTTTTCATCTCCATCCAGGCTGGACACAGTCCTGCGACAGGTTGTCGAAACTAGATGTCACATGCGTGATTGCCTTTGATACTGATAGACTAGTCTGTCACATATGTCACAGGAGAATGCGGTGTGTTTTTTTTTAAAATATGCGATCCACCTTCTGAAAACGGTTTTCTATAATAAAAAGGAATATCTGTGAGACTTCCACACATGTTCCTCAGAAGATAACTTCGCTGAGCAGAAAAAAAAAAAAAGTGTCCTCCTATCGTCCTGGCCACCGGGGAGTCTGCGGCAGCATCCCATTTACTTCATCCAGCACAAATCTTCCACCGGGCCTTTGTGTCTTTACCGCCACGGGGAAGCGCTTCACTGACTTCATTTCTGCTTTATTGCTTCACCTGTTCTTAAGTCTGAATCAACACACAAACAGAGTGACAGACCGGGCCAGGCTGCTTTCCCTTCTGCTACAGCGGGCGTCTCGGTGTCTGTGTATCACCATAGCAGCTACCATAGCTTTGCCGTGCACCTTGCCAGCGGGGAGGTTGATGGTCACATGTGGCACAGCGGGAACTAACCCTTTTTGACACACACACACACACACACACACACACACACACACAAAGAGACACACAATCGGATGGAGTTTAGGTGAGGGTTGCAGTGATAGTCGTGAGGCTTTCATATTCATTTAATTTCTTTTATATTTGACTTTATCTGAAACAATCTATTGAAAATTATGGATTTTTGTAAACACATACACTGTTTTAAATGTATATAAATAGGTTTTATAGGTTTTTTGTTCATATATTTTCATATTTTAACTTTTTTTTCACAAATATGCAGATAGACATAGTTTGTATGGCTTTTAACGAAATTAATTTTTATTTTTTTTTTAGTTTATTTGACTTGAAACCCTCACGACCTTAACTCCGGGGTCTCCTTAATAGCCGTTTCTAGAACTTTCAGTCACATCTCATGGTTTTCATAGGTGGAGGGGGTATACCGCGTTGTCATGGCGATGGCTCCTCAGTTGTTCAAAGGAACAACTGAGGAACATTTGTTCTTATGGTCTCAAGTCTTCACTCAAGCTCCACTTATTAGCTTTTTTTTTTTTTTTTGGGGGGGCGCTGGCTCGGTCCTTATCATGTCTTCTAAGTATGAAACCTTGGTCATGTGATTAATAAAGGGTTGGCACACTGTGTGTGTGTGTGTGTGTGTGTGTGTGATGACTGCTAAGCCATCTCCATGACAACTAAGCAAACTCCATCTGCCGACAAAGACTTTGAGGAACAGCTGAGAAGCGCCCGGAAAAGCTAACAACTGGACCTTGAGTTAAGATTTTTATTTATTTTGTGTTAAAGCACTACCTCCAAGTCCGAGAACGAACTTTGTTTCATCATCAGCCTTAATTTGACACTAGAAAGTCTCTGTGTTTTAAAATATGCAGATAAGCATAAAGTTTATTTGATTTGATATGAATTAGCCTGTTAAAAATTATATGTAAAGTATATCCCTCGAGATTGTTGTTAAGGTTTCATATTTTTAATAGCTCTTAATTTAAGTTTGACTTCGTATGAATCAGGATGTTTAAAGTTATGGATTTCTGTAAATATAACTTTAATTTGCTCTATGGATAAACTGACTTGATGAATTTGAAGCATGGTTGTAAATGTATGCAGCAGTTTCATATGCGGAGATCAGCGGCAAGTGAGTGGCAATATTTACCGAGATTAGGAACAAAGAAGGACTTGGACGATTAGACTCTCGATATGAAACCTTTCCACTGCGGCGGCTGTGGGCTGATTAAAGCAGAGGGCAGGAAATCCTCCAGTGTGTGGACGCCGATGGTGGTGGACCAGATCCAGGAGGTGGAGGGTGGACCCTCCAGGTGGAATTTTCCAGAACATCCTGAAAGTCCTGTTGATGTTTGGTCATTGCTCTGCGCAAACGTAATCCAGCTCTAAAAGACGGAATGAGGCAGTTGCAAAGATATTAAACGGCCGGCATCTAAGGGCCGACGGGCTCAATAAACATGGATGTGAAGGTGATTGTTCTGACGTGTAGCGGCGGAAGAATTTGCAAATCAAAAATCTTTGACAGCAACTCTCCAACAGAGGAATGAAGGCAGAGAAAGATCTGTTATTATTGAACCTTTGCCGAGCTTCATCTGTGTGTGTGTGTGTGTGTCTTTGTACAGTATTTACACCTCTGAGCGTCACGTGGTGCATCCACGCCGCGCAGTTGTCGGTGAAGAGATTTATTGACGGAGGTTATTGGATTCAGGTGTCGCTGCCGTGAGAGAGGCATACAGTTGTTGGGCTTGTGCGTCTTGTGCCTACGTTCGCATTTGTACCTGTCTGTGGAACGTTTTCGCTTCATTCAAAACCAGGAGGAAGCAGAGGGCTCCGCTGCGGCGGGGCTTGGCGAGCTGGGGTAAACCCGCCGCTTTTTGACAGAAGAAGAGAACTTTGGATTTGAAGCTCAAATACGATCCGAGTCAAACCCAGTAGCAGCCCCTCAGTGGCTTTTAAACACAAGGACTAATCACAGCAAGCCATTTAAGTAGAGGATGATGTTGGCTCCTTTTTATTGTTGCTTTTGTAGTGTACTGAATCGTTAAAGGAGGCATGTCAAACACATCAGGTGCACCTCCTCCTCCTGCTCCAGACCCACGCTTGTCTTTGTCTTAATGGGGCAGCCGATCGTTTTCCTCCTCGTGAGCATGTTTCCACGCAATTCGAATTAATTGGATTGTAAATCGATGCTACTTTGGAGCCGAAAACCCTGGAAGCCGGAGTTTTGGCTTCATACAAGAGTTTAATCTGAATACTAAATGTTATTAAAAGCCTCCCCTGCTTCGCCTGTGTAGGACAGTGTGTACCTGGTAATGAGAAAAAAGCCCAAAGGGCCTATTGCATTCATTGTGCACCAGCACGGTATAATTCCGTAATTAATTGCCTTAGTGCCGGGATGGTGCTGTAATTGAATTTAATTTGTAACTGAAGATAAACGCTATGACTTGCCATCACAAGGTGTTGTCTTTCTGTCCAAAAAAGGTAAGCAGGAGAATGTGGAGTCAGACTGTAATGTTTTTATAATGAATTGATAAGAGCTTCAGTGTTATGCACTGGCACCTGTTCGGGGAAACACGTTCATATATTCATTTT
The DNA here is from genome assembly GCF_016859285.1 of Xiphias gladius. Lineage (NCBI taxonomy): Eukaryota > Metazoa > Chordata > Actinopteri > Istiophoriformes > Xiphiidae > Xiphias > Xiphias gladius. The sequence goes on along the minus strand of NC_053404.1, from coordinate 20,686,137 downwards.
GGAACTAATCGCTGCCTGAATGTAACCCGTGTATCTTTCAGCACAGGAAGAAAACTAGGGCTGCAACTAATTGTGATTTTCACGATCAAAATGAAATGGTGACGAATGGGTCAAAGCAAGTTCCTAACCCCCCCCGCTGTGATGCCATCAAAAATCTTGTCTTGTCCCGCCACCAGCCCAGGACCTAAAGATTTTAAATATACAAGGATATAAAACGGAGAGAGGCAGCGGATTCTGCCGTTTGAGCGGCTGCCGCCGGTAAATGTTTGCCGTTTTTTTCCCCCGACAGATTCAATCTTATGCATCCGAATTGTTGTCAGTTCGTTTTCTGTTGATCGGACCATCTAGCGGTTTTCCAGCCTTTTTGGCTTCAGATGCTTTAAGCTGAAGAAGTGTCTACGAGCCGTCTTTACGAACAGAGAGTTCCGGGATCTAAAAGGTCCCCGCTGTGCATTCGTGTTTGCGGTTCTAGCATCTAAAGAACCTTGAAGATTAGGCAAATTAGACCGACGATGGAATAACAAAATCGCAGCGATGTTCGAGACAAATTTTTCACAAGCAAAAAAACAAACTTTTATTCTCCATAAAAGCAAAAAAACTGTGTTGAAATATGTTCTTTTATTATTTAGTATTATTATTATTTTTAATTCTCGTGACCTCCTTTTGCAACCCTCATGTTGGGAACCTCTGGACTAATTGATTATTCAACCAATTGTTTCAGCACAAAATTCTTCCATCTGAAACACAACTTTATGAGAGAGAACTCAAAATGAAACCTAATTTTTTTTTTTTTTTTTTTTCATTTCGCCGTGTCTGAGGTTGCACCACCGGTGGCAGAATTTTTAAATCGCATTAAACCTCCCGAGCTATTGTGCTTCGCTATTCTGAGTACAGCACCTCTGCTTCTCATCTCGCCCGCTCTGCTTACAGAGCCGAGGCTCAGAGGAACCGCAGACGCTCCTCACAATGTAGATGACAGGATAAAAAGAGAGAGAGAGACAGAGTGCTGGAGAATGAGTGAGGAAGGGGAGCGGGGAGCACAAAGAACGGAGGGAGTGATAGAACGAGAAGGGAAAAGGCCAGGGAGGGAGGATAAGCCATGTCTCCCTTGTCTTGACATTTCTCTCTGTCTCTCCTGGGAATGTATACCCCGATATAACTGTTTCAAACTGATGATTGAGTGGGACAGGAGGAAGAGGAGGAGGAGGAAGGCGGGGAGCGAGGCTTGTTTGATGTGCATTAGTTATTACGCGCAGCAGAGTCGGCCTATAATTTGGTTTCAGGTTGATGTAATTAAAGGGTTCAGGCCTCAGCAGTTTTCTCCGGGCTAATTTGTTTAGGAAGCGCCGATTCCTCGCCGGCATCCGGTGACAATAGCGCTGCGGTGGCTCTGCTGCTGCTCCTGTTGCTGGTGGTCATGGCAACAGGAGAGGGCCCACAGGTGTCCGTATTGACATCTTTGTCGAGCTAGCTGCTCCCTCGGTGGGCTAGATTTAAATTCAGTGCTTTGCGCCAGGTGCTGTTTATCCACACAGTGGAGGAGAAGTTCACCCGGATCGGCTGCTGAATTCTCCGGGAAACGAGGCGTTTTCTTCCAGTGAGACATTTGGAAAAAGAGACAATCATATCCCATTTACACCTGGTGTATGACGTGTCGTCTGTATCCGGATACGGAACTTTAACTCATGATAAATTAATAGTTTGGCATTTTGGGAATACACCTACTAGCCTTTTTGCTGAGAATCAGATGACAAGATCGGCACCGGCATCCAGTATGGAGCGCACGATTCACATCGCATCACATCATATGAACCGTAATTATGATCAGCAGCGTCTGGGAAAACCCGCTCTTGGAATCCTGAGTCGGGGATGTCGGGAGGCTTTCTGACACAGAATGGTATCGCCCGCTTGGTGAAAAGAACCACAGACATTTCAACAAGCCACTACAACAAACACCGCCACTGTTCGATACACCAGAATAAAATACATGCTATACTGTAGTATGAACACTAATACAATTGCTTTGGGCTAAT